>NC_046169.1:15821247-16084344 GCF_011064425.1 Rattus rattus | reverse complement strand
ACTAGATCTTGCTTTTCTGGTGTGTTTGGATATTCCATGTTTGTTTTGGTGGGAGAATTGGGCTCCGATGATGCCATGTAGTCTTGGTTTCTGTTGCTTGTGTTCCTGCGCTTGCCTCTCACCATCAGATTATCTCTAGTGTTACTTTGTTCTGCTATTTCTGACAGTGGCTAGACTGTCCTATAAGCCTGTGTGTCAGTAGTGCTGTAGACCTGTTTTCCTGTTTTCTTTCTGCCAGTTATGGGGACAGAGTGTTCTGCTTTCGGGCATGTAGTTTTTCTTCTCTACAGGTCTTCAGCTGTTCCTGTGGGCCTGTGTCTTGAGTTCACCAGGCAGGTCACTTGCAGCAGAAAAGTTGGTCTTACCTGTGGTCCTGAGGCTCAAGTTCGCTCTCGGGGGTGCTGCCCATGGGCTCTCTGCGGCGGCAGGAACCACGAAGATCTGCGCCGCTCCTTCTGGGAGCTTCAGTGCACCAGGGTTCCAGATGGCCTTTGGTGTTTTCCTCTGGCGTCCGAGATGTGTGTGCAGAGAGAAGTGTCTTCTGGTTTCCCAGGCGTGTCTGCCTCTCTGAAGGTTTAGCTCTCCCTCCCACGGGATTTGGGTGCAGAGAACTGTTTATCCGGTCTGTTTCCTTCAGGTTCCAGCGGTGTTCAGGCAGGGTCCTGCAACTACTTGGGCCCATCCATGGGATTAGAAGGTCTTATAAGATTTCCTCTTGGGCCAGGGATGTGGGCCGGGGTGGGCAGTGTTGGTGTGGTCTCTTCCGCTCTGCAGCCTCCAGGAGTGCCCACCTGGACCAGGCGGTGAGGTCTCTCTCCCACGGGGTCTGGGATCAGAGAGCTGCTGCAGGCCGGGAACCTCGGGTGATCATTATTAAATTTTATTACATTAATTAATTAATATGTGTGTGTGTGTGTGCGTGTGTGTGTGTACACTCACATACTCTAGTGTGTGGGAATATCAGAGGACCATGTGCAAGAGCTGAGTCTCTCCTTCTACCGTATGAATCTCAGGGAATTAATCCCCTAGTAATGCGTGGGGCAGTGAGATCCCTTCCGTCTGAGTCATGTTGCTTGGTTCCTATGTTAAAACCTTGTTTCTCCTCCTCCATTGCAGCCACAAGCCAGTGGACCTACCGCCCACTTATCAAGTAGGTCCCCTGATGGCCGCGGGAGACAACCTTCGAGGGCGGTGTTGCACTGGAGGGCACACAGCTGGCCCCTGTTCCTCTCACCCAGTGGCCTCCTGCACTCTGTAGGCTGAGAACTACATGGCCTGGCCGGGGACCCCTACACAGTGGTGGTGCTGGGTATGGGAGCCCCTTCACCACGTTCCTCCCTCCATCTTTGGGTTCCTTGAAGCCTGGCAGGATTCGACAGCAGGAAGGCCCTGCTGGACCGGGAACCCAGTACTCTGTCGTCATCAAATTAGCCAACACTGGCTACAAAATCGGTGTATAGCAGTGGCCTGGCTCCTCCAGATGAACCCTTCCTCAAGCGCTGCCTTTGTTGGTCTCCGTAGGCCTTTTGTGGATACGTGGGAAATGACCTCCCAGCTTGTGCAAAGACAACATCCACACCAAGGAAGCTTATTGTCCGCGGTGGAATTGTTTGTCCTCATCTGTCCCCCTGAGGCTCCTGAGGGATCTGAGGCTGTGTGGATGGAGAGAGAGCTTTGGTGTACATCTCAAAAATGAACTTCTGTGATGGAAAGCTTAGCTTCCGGCTCTACCCACTATGACACTGTGGGTCCATATTTTTATACTTCTCTGTGTACTAATATGGACAAATCTAGTTCAATACAAATGATTTGCATCGTTTTCTCTTTTTTGGTGGGGGTTGTGGGTGGTGTGGTACACATATATGTACAGGGCCTAACCCTAAAGTTACATAGAAGCTGAAGACATCTTGTGTTATCTCGTTCTATTTAGGAAATCATGTTTTAGCATGACTTATATCTGGTGTTGTTCAGTCTGTGGAGTCTGGCACTAGGCAGTATATTTTAGTACATTTAAGTCCAGTATAATTTGGGTTTCCTAGTGTAACACCATTTATTGGTACAAGGAAGCAGAATACATCTTAGAGACCTTCCTCCGTATTCCACTTTGTATTCCTGGGATAGAAGAAGAAAAAGAAACCATTGGGGCTACCAAACATTAAGTACAGGGGCCAATATGAGCAAGGATTCATCACAGTTTTGCAGGAGCGTTTTTCTTTTCATTCTTATTGACCAAGGGAAAAGAGTTACTGATAAAATGGTATACTATGCCTATTCTCCTTTGGTCTTCCTACCTGCAGGAAAGGAAGGCAGTAGAATAACATCCATAAAGGGTCCATCCCAAAGGCAGTTGTTGATGAAAGGGAAGGGGATGATTAGATGAGGTTTCTAGCAGGAGGGATGGGCACATGAGCATAATCTATGTGATAGAAAACAGCATTGACAGAAATATCAGGGGACCCCTGTGGATACAAGTGTGGTTCTTGGTGCACAGGAGCAACAAAGTGCCCAAGAAGGAGCTGCCTCTCTGTTGCAAAAGACTGTTCGTGTTACTGTACCAAATGAAGCTGTGTTATCTAAACCATCATAATGGATAGCAGCTTATGGAAATACACATCAACTTCAGTAAGCAAGATTAGATAATCTCCATTCCATTAGGGATGGGTGGCGGCAATCCCAAGATGGTGCCCGGGACTGCTTCCAAGTCTTCTAACTAGCTCCTGACTTCCTCATACACCCAAAAGTAAGCCACACCCATTGTGAGAGCTGCACAGGCGCACCATGACACAAGATGAGGCCATTTGGCGTGGACCTATGAACTGAGACTACTTAGACTGGACTGATGGGGCGTGGTTACGGGTTTTTTAGTAGGGAGTGTGCTTGGGGGTAAGAGATTGCTGCTTGCATGCAGAAAGAAAGGTTCATGAATAAACTGCTTCGAGAAGAACGTCGTGGTGTCGCTCCTTTCTGTGGGATGGAGACGGAGATGACAAGTGATGGCCTGCATGGGGAAGTTTGTTCAGAACTCATCGCAGTCAGGGTGGCTAGCCGGTAAGTTCCCAGGTAAGTGGGACGAGCTAAGCTCTAGGGTTGAGAGTATAAGGTTCCCGGTTTTGGGACAAGTTGCACCAAAGCTAATGGGGAATTTCGACCTCCGCTCAGACAGTTCGGGCCAGGCCCTCAAGAATTTGTTGAAAGCCTTGAAAAGAATCGGGCCAAAGAAAGACACAGTGGAGAATTTTTTTAAAAGCAGTGGACCTGTTGCTCCATGGTTTCCCAACAGGATACCCTGACGATGCCAGTTAGGAAAGAATTAGGGGAAGACTTGAGGTTTGGGGGAGCAGGGTTTTATCAAAAAGAGAATACTAGTATGGAAATTAGTGAAAAATTGCATAGGAGACGAGGAAAGATGTGGTGCAGAGATAAAAAGGGCGTGAAGGAGAAGTCAGAAGTTAGTCAAGCTCCAAAAAATCGGAGACCAGGGAACTTTAGCTAGGGAGATATGTGGGAAGACGATCTGGAGAAACATTGCAGACAGCTTAGAGAAGTGGAAACAGACAGAGCCATCATCCAGGGGCCACCTCATCCACGCCCGTGCAGTCAGGCGGGAGCAGAGGGTCGTGGTCTACACCTGGAAACCTGGAGGAACTGCAGCCCAATGCTTCCTGTATTTCAGGATGCAGAACGGCTCGTATATTATGAGCCACTAGATTGGAAGAGATTGTCCAAGACACTGGGAAGGGAGTTAGGTAATACAGTGTTACCGCTTGCTTATGTAGTGGCCTGGTTAGAATCCTTACATCGCTTTTGTATGACTCCTAGTGATTGGCAGAATCTGGGCTCAGGCCTGTCTGACATCAGGCAGTGTTGGACTGGAAGGTACTCTTTATTGAGTTTGCCGCCCGAGCAGGTACATGGTCAATGCTTGTAACGGGCAGCAAGTTTGGGATCCAGGACATGTTGCTAGGACATGAGACGACAGCTCAGATCAATTATCCTCTTCAAGTATATGAACAAATCAACACCAGAGGGACCAGGGCATGGAAATCCCTTCCTAATAGAGGAGAGGTGATCGGAAACTTAACTAAGATCATCCAGGGACCCACCGAGCCCTTTGCAGATTACGTGGCTCATATAGTGGAGGCGGGAGGCCGGGTCTCTGGGGATCCTGATACCGCCATGCCACTGTTGAAACAGCTTATCTCTGAGCAGTGTACTAAAGAGTGCAGACAAGCTATTACTCCGTATAAGGGAAAAGGCTTAGAGGTGTGGATGAAGCTCTGCAGGGACTTGGGGGCAGGGGGCTTTGTCTAATTCAGGGTTGGCTGCTGCCGTCATGCAGATGTTCCAAGGACGGAATGGCCAAAAGAATAATAACTGCATTAAATGTGGGCAGCCTGGCCATATGAGGCATCAATGCCCACAGCTAAAAGGAACAGGGGATCAACGGCCTAAGATGTCTGGACTATGCCCCAAATGCAGAAAAAGTAATCACTGGGCCAATGAGTGCCGGTCGGTTAAGGACATTCAGGGGCAGCCACTTAATACCGGTGCCCGGCCAAAAAACTTGAGGAGGGATCCCCAACCCCAGGACCTGCAAATATATGGGGTGGTGTCAGAAGGATGGCCCAACCTGAATCCTCTGATGCACTGCTGCCCTGGAGAGCAACAAAAGGAAATGCAGGACTTGACCTCAGTTCCACCACCAGACTCATATTAACCCCCCGAATGGGAACTCAAGTAGTGGATACAGATTTTAAGGGCCCTTTAACTGCTGATACAGTGGGATTGATTTTAGGAAGGAGCTCTGTTACCATGCAGGGGTTAATAGTTCATCCTGGGGTGATTGATCCGGATTTTGCCGGGCAGGTTAAAATAATGGTGTCTTCCCCTAGAGGCATCGTTGCAATATCTCCTGGGGATAGGATAGCTCAATTACCCCTTTTACCTAGGTATCACTCTATATTTTCTGCTAAGATTTGGAATGAGGAAGTAAGGGCTTTGGCTCAACCGGGGTCTCTAACATCCTTTGTTCCTTGGACCTTGACACCCGGCCACTGTTAAAACTGTCTATTGAAGGGAAATCCATATCTGGCCTCCTAAATACTGGTGCTGATCATAGTATCATCAGCGTCAAGGATTGGCCCACTGGGTGGCCAAGACAACAGTCAGAGCAAACACTGAGAGGACTAGGATATGCTCAAATGCTGAAATGAGCTCAGATCCCACATTGGAAGGATGAAGGACATTCTGGTGAATTTCAACATATGTATTGGCGTTCCAGTGTCCTTCTGGGGTCGTGACCTGATGAAAGAAATGGGCTTTATTTTAACTAATGAAGGGCGCTACAGCATGCAGGCCCGGGATATGATGATGGGAATGGGCTATGTCCCTGGAAGGGGGCTAGGCCGTTCTTTACAGGGCAAAGCCTCCCCTGTGATGGTCCGCAAAAAGACTGATCGTGGTGGGCTGGGTTTTTCATAGGGGCCACTGAGGGAGCTTTACCCATTACATGGAAAACTGAGGATCCGGTATGGGTTCCTCAGTGACCACTTCCCTCAGAAAAGTTGAATGCTGCCCAGGAATTGGTACAAGAACAGCTAGAATTGGGCCATATACGCCCTTCTACTTCCCCCTGGAATACTCCTATATTTGTTACAAAGAAAAAATCAGGGAGATGGAGACTTTTACATGACTTGAGAGAAATAAATAGACAAATGGTTTTGATGGGCTCAGTACAGCAAGGGCTGCCGTTGCTGTCTGCTTTGCCCCAAAATTGGCTTATAATAGTTTTAGATATTAAAGATTGTTTTTTTCTCAATTCCTTTGCATCAGAATTATATGGTTAGGTTTGCCTTCACTGTTCCTTCTCAAAATCATGAAGAGCCTGATAAAAAGTTTGAGTGGACGGTTCTGCCACAGGGTATGGCAAATAGTCCTACTATGAGTCAACTATTTGTTGATACAGCTTTAAAAGAGGTTAGACAGAGGTTTCCTAAGGTGAAATATTATCATTACACGGATGACATCCTTATTGCAGCTCCCAGAGAGGAGTTGCTTGATGAGGCATATAGCTGCATGGTTGCACAGTTAAGGGAAAGGAACTTAGTTGTGGCCCCGGAAAAGGTTCAAAAGGACTTGGTAGTAAATTATTTATGGACAAAAATAACTACAAACTCGGTGTCGCCTCAAAAGATGCACATTCGTACTGATAAATTATGTACATTAAATGATTTCCAAAAATTATTGGGAGACATTCAGTGGGTCCGCCCTTCTTTGTCTTTAACCAATAAACAACTACAGCCACTATATGACCTCTTACCAGGCGATACCGATTTGAATTCTCCCAGAAGCCTTAACAATGCTGCCAGAGCAGCTTTGAGTTTGGTGGAGCAGGGCATTCAAGTTGCTGCTTTGAAGCATAGAGATGAGTCACAGCCTATTGCATTGTGTATCCTGCCAACAAAACAGCCAACGGGGGTCTTATGGCAAGGGGCTCCCTTGCTCTGGATACATCCAAAGATATCCCCACCCCAAAACACTTGTTCATTATCCCACCTCAGTGGCTCAGTTAGCCTTGCTTGGCATTCAGCAATGTATACAGTACTTTGGCATCCCACCAATGGATTCGATAGTTCCCTATAATGTAAAGTAGCTGGAAGTGTTGTCAGCCTCAATAGATGATTGGGCTATTGTGAGGTGCAGTTTTCAAGGTAACATTGATAATCACTTTCTCAAGGATCCAATATTGCAATTGATTACAGCTCATCCTGTGATTTTTCCTCATATTACTTCTAAACATCCCTTAACGGATGCTCTGCTCATCTTTACAGATGGTTCCAAGATGGGTTGTGGAGCACATGTAGTTGCAGGAGCAGCACCACTTACTATACAATTCCCCCCTGCATCACCCCAAGTTATTGAGTTACAAATTGTGATTAAGGTGTTTGAATTATTTCCAGGCCCTTTTAATTTGATCTCTGATAGCCACTATGTTGTTAATATATTACAATGTTTGGAAGTGGTGGGCAAAGTTAATTTAAAATCTACCATTGGAAAATTGGTTCTAGCATTACAAGACTTAATTTTGCATAGGTCTTCACCTTTTTTTGCACAACATATCCGTGCTCATACCGGGTTGCCTGGACCCCTGGCTGAGGGGAATGATATTGTAGATAAAGTCGCTAGGGCACGTGTGACCTTTTTCATTACTTCACCTGTTGCATTGGCTCGAGATTTTCATTCACGTTTTCATGTTAACTCCAAGACCTTGTCCTCCCGATTTAAAATTTCTCGTGCAGAGGTCAGAGATATGGTAAAAATGTGCCAAAAATGTGCCCCATTATTGCCTCAGATTGGGGTTGGGGTCAATCCATGTGGGTTGTACCCTCTACACCTATGGCAAATGGATGTTTCCCACTTTCCAGAATTTGGAAAGTTAAAATATCTTCATGTTTCCATTGATACAGCTTCTGGAGTTGTTTTTGGCTCTCTACATACAGGAGAGAAGGCACGTCACGTGATTGCACATTGCTTTGAAGCTTGGGGTACCTGGGGGCAGCCTAAAGAATTGAAAACTGATAATGGGCCGGCCTATACTTCTGCTTCTTTTGTGTCCTTTTGTAAAATGATGGGTGTTCGATTGACTCGTGGATTGCCCTAAAACCCTCAAGGGCAGGGCATTATTGAACGAGCCCATCGCACCCTAAAAGAATACTTAATTAAACAAGAGGGGGGAATTGCCTCTGCTGGCTCCACCCCTAGGGAAATATTAGCCATTGCTCTCTTTACCTTGAATGTTTTAAATGAAGATAAGCAGGGTCAGGTTGCAGCCGAGCGTCACGTCAACCCTGATGCTTCTTCAAAAGGCATGGTGATGTGGAAGGACGTCCTAACTGGTACTTGGCAGGACCCTGACCCAGTGTTGGTTTGGGTGAGAGGGTCTGTTTGTGTGTTTCCCCAGGATCATCAGCAGCTGCTGTGGGTCCCGGAGAGGCTGACCAGAGCGGTCCAAGATGAATGAAAGGAGCATACTATGGATGTTCCTGTTGTTGCCGATGCTTCCTGCAGTGATGGCTGAAGACCTACGCTGAGGACTTTTATCTGTATTTCCCAAACCCCTGCCATTGACGCATTCAGCACAAGTGTTTCCCCGGTTTTTCTCTTCTAATGCTTCATTACAGTTACCCGTTTTTGCCATGTGATGGAGAAATAGCGCCTCTCAATGATTCATTGCAGCTTCAGCTGAAGGGATTGCTATGCTTTCAGATGATTCAAAATATTTCTCAGAATAGTGATTGCATTAAAATGTATAATCAATCAGCTGCACGGTTTGACAAGCCTATCAATAGTTCTACCAAAGCAATGCCACATGGATTCGAGGGGTGTGGCCTGCCAGTATTTCCAAAGGCAATGATACCATACCTTCCCAACCTAAGTGGGCTCCCTTTTGCAAGGGTACCCATGAGTCACTTCCGCCATGGACTGGGTGTCAGGCTAGAAAGGCAGCATGGGCTGTAAAGAAGTATTTTACCTTTTCTCCTTATATTAGCACAGCCCATAATGGCTCATTTTCAGGATATAATTGGACCTATCAGAATCCTGCTCAGGCAGTAGCTAGTAATCCTTTCAATGTGTGGTTGTTGTGTGGAGTGAATGTTAGTTGCACAGATATCTCTCCTCTGAGCTTGTTAGTGGGAAGGGGTTGGGGTAATGTAAGCTTTCATTGGAATGGATCTATAGGGTTTGAAACCTCTGTTTCTCAACTTGCTTATGGGTTTAATGTTTCCTTTAAGGCTATGCCTGTCTGCATGTGGCCTCCTTTTGTGTTTATTGTCTATAATGGGAGTTATGATGATAATGTTGTTAATTGTAGTAGTGGTAGTTGTTTCTATAGTATGTGTTGGAATATATCTGCATATTCTTTAGCTGTTGTGACTAGGATGACTTGTTTTGTACCCTGGCCTGTTCAGGCTCCTTCTGCTATGACTTTGTTTAGGCAAAAAAGGGATTTTGGCATCACTGCAGCCATTGTTTCTGCTATAGCAATCTCTGCCGCTGCAGCCACAGCTGTGACTGTATCCCTTACCTCGGTAGTACAGACTGCTGCCGCTGTGAATAGTTTATCCGCAGGTGTTGCAGAAGCTTTGGATTTATCCCACAACTCATCTCAGTATATTACAGGAAATTGGTCTCAACATTTTGATGGACTAGTTCGGGAGCTTAGACGATCCATCGTCCATATCAACTCCACCCATGTGGACGTGTCTTTAGCTGGAGGACTGGCTGATTGGATCACCAGCTGCCTCTCGGCTAAAAGAATGGGCAGGACTTGCTGGACTCGCCCTGTGCCTGATTCTTATGAGCGTCCTGGCCTTTTGGTGCATTTGCTGTATGCGGTTTCATCAATGCAGAACTCAAGCCTTAATGATTCAGGCCTTTGCAGCAGTGGAGACAGGACAGTCTCCTCAAGTGTGGCTTGGCATGCTAGAGAAGTAGTCAATGACGGGTAATACTCCCTGGGCGTGTCACCAACCTAAGACAGGGATCAAACCTAAGCTGTTTGTCTCCCGATGACAGGTAAGGGGCATTGCTGCAAGGGGCAACCTAAGACAGGCATTCTCTCTGCCAAATATAAAGAAGGGGGAGATGTGGGGAGCGGGTGTGGTGGCATTCTGAAGATGGCACCCGGGACTGCTGCCAAGTCTTATGACTATCACCTGACTTCCTCATACACCCAAAGTAAGCCACGCCCATCGTGAGAGCTGCACAGGCGCACCATGACACAAGATCAGGCCATTTGGCGGGGACCTATGAACTGAGACTACTTAGACTGGACTGATGGGGCGTGGTTATGGGTTTTTTAGTAGGGAGTGTGCTTGGGGGTAAGAGATTGCTGCTTGCATGCACAAAGAAAGGTTCCTGAATAAACTACTTTGAGAAGAACGTTGTGGTGTCGCTCCTTTCTGCGGGACGGAGACAGAGACGACACATTATCATACTATCAGGGCTTCCTGAAATGCACTATAATATACTTATATCTGTATTATTGCTCTTGTACTGGTTCTTTATGTTACTCCAACCAAATTATCTCACATCCATGTGGCTAAATATTTGCATACCATATTTTATCCAGAAATCCTGTCCTAAAGGATAAAGTAAGTCCTTAGCATGGCAAAATAACATGATGCTGTCTCCTGGTAGACGGCTTCCTTTTATACTCCAAGACAAAAGTCTTTTGTGTTCTGCATTGACAACCTGAGAATTAAAAGGCAGTCCAGTCTGTAACCCCAAAAGCATCCTTTTTGTGCACAGTAGTATAGTGACCTGTTTCTCCAAAGTTTCTGCCTGATGTCTTAATGTTTTGATGTCTCCCTAAGTTTTCCATTTACTCTTTCTCATGGGTATAGGTACCCCCTTTCTTTTTTAAATTAGCCAACTCAGTGTTTAAAAGTGTTGTCTCACAGTAGTGTGATCCTATGGAAAGCAAGGGATTTTGGTAACATGACTAATATCTGCAAACTGCAAACTCTTCGTTAAAGCACTTGCTACTATGAGCAGAGCCATCATCAGATTTTAGTGGTAATGGGGGAAGAGCTCTTACAGAACCAAGCAGGGCAAACATGGCACTGAGTGGTTTTGCCTCTTACCCTTTTCCCCCTTGCTAAAAGCCATTAGATTTCATCCCTAAAGATAGCAACCAGGGTCTATTCTCTTATTTGGTCACTTTCTGCCCTTGGGGTTGATTACCAAGATCTAGCAATCTAAATGTGGACCTCCAACAATCAAAATTCCCCTTTGGCTGTCCTAATTGGCACGCCCAATCAAAACAAACCAGATCACCCTCACACAGCTTCCCCCTTTTACTTTATAAACCACCGGTTGCCTATGGGCCACACCTATCTCCTCTCCACCTGGAAGCAGCTCTTTATCTTGGGGATAAACAACCCTGACGCTGTCCCTTGTTCCCTTCCTTCTTTCCCATGTCCTCTCTGTCCTGTCTTTGTCTCTTATTCCCTGTCATTTGTCCCTCCAGGGTGAATAAATCTCCTTTGTGGGAGAACGTGGTCTTGGTGCATCCTGTGCTGACACAGGTCCCTTCAATGGGAATTCTAGAAAGAAAATGCATAAAGAGCTCCTGACAAAGCCAAATTCCAGGCATAACACAGTGGTGTTTTCCTGGAGCCTGCCTGGAATTGTGCCTGCAGCCTTCTAGTTAGGGAGAGGCAGTGTGCTTGCCTGCAGTGTGCTCTAGCACAGACCTCTACATACCTGCAGCAGGGGAGGCCCCGGACAGGCTGTAGTTTCAGATGTCGAGCTGATTTGATAACCATTGACTCCTAATGATAAAGTAGATTTTCAAAATAGTGTGTAAGATAAAGCCTGTCACAGAGGACAGGATCTTGTGAGCCTCTTCTAACTCCCTTGCCAGAGTCTGATCATTTGTCAGACCAAAGGCAAGCACTAAACTAGAGAAACAACAAAGTCCACTTAGTTAACAAAGGTCATTAAGTGTTAAATATTTAAACCTAAGGCTGTAAGATCTGGATCTTTAAAATTCACAGCAATTTGAATTTTGAACTCAAGAAGACTCTCCTGCTAGGTACCAGAATACTCAGAAGTACCTGAACAGTAATCACAGAAGAGACAGAAGGAGAAAGCAACGGAGGGGCTCTGGAGAAATGTCTCAGAGGTTAAGAGTTTCAGAGGTTGCTCTTCCTGAGGTCTGGAGTTCAATTCCCAGCAACCACATGGTGGGTCACAACCATCCGGAATGAGATCTCATGCCCTCTTCTGGCATGCAGGTGTACATGTAGGTAGAGTACTGTATACCTAAGAAATAAATGAAACTTTACAGAAAAAGGAAGCAATGGAGGTCCTTGTAAATGTAACTGTATATATCCTACTGATGCTGTAAATGAAATACAAATGTGGCAGGCATTACAGCAGAACATTTCCACAGAAAGACTTACCAGGAGCTCTAGTTTTTCCTACATTTTGTAGGCATTCCGATGCATTACTTTTCAGTTCATATCCAAAGTCTTGTTAGGTGGAAACTTCAAAGGAATCGAACTCCTATTGGCTACAGTTTTGTTTTAACCCCCTTTTGCCTCCAAGTGGACTTGAGAAACATGTAATTGTGTTTGCATTTCTTTACCCCTCTTTAGATATTCCAGGAAAAAACTTTTCTGATTCCGATTTCTTGGTAATTTCCTCTATAAATCTATAAGGCCGCTTCACATATTTATTTTTAAATATTTGATCTGTACAAATATTTACTAAGTATCTATTTACAAAAAAATACAAAGTGTACCTTTTTAAAGTTGAAGTCCAGTCGTCATCAAATCAAGTAATATGGGTGGTTTGGGTCCTCCATGCCTCAAAAAGTCTGAAATGAGAACGTCTCACACTGTTGGATGTAAGGACAGGATGCAGCTTCTTCTTTTTGCTAATGCTGTGAACACACAATTGGATGGACCCATAATTTGAGGAGGCATCAGCAGGGAAAGCTTCTGTCTGTACTCTCAGTAACTTTAACTCCCTGTAACAGCAGGCACGGCTGCTCCTGAAATTTCCTGTTAGGCACACCCTTCCTGCTTTTGTTCTAGAGACAGAGGTGGCAGCAGTTCTGTCTCACGGTCTAATGTCAATACAGCTGGATTTGTGGGTTTTTAATTTACTTACATTTTGCTTTTCAAGGCAAGGAGACTCAGTTGTAGGAGAGAGTGCACTGAACCTCTCTTCGTTTCTGTCTCAAGCTACTCATGCAACCCATCTATTCCAACTTCTGTTCACTAGACTCCATCCTCAAGACCTCCTTCCAAAGGTTTGAAGCATCTGATACCCTCTCTGCACTCTCAGTTCTTTTAACATTCCTGCCCTCTCAAGTTTAGCCAGTTTCCATTCTCCATGCACCTCTATCCTTCATGTGCCAGTTCCTACATGACATCACTTCAAATATCCAATGACTGAGAAACACCTGATCAAGGCTGATGGACTGGGTCGAGTTTAGACTGTTGATTTGTATGACCTTTTGTGGAGTATGTGGGATTTGTATATAAAATATATGCTCCTTGACCTTTTGATGAGCCATCTGTAAAATCATAAATAATTCTGTTTATGATATTTAGATGTAATTTTAGGCAATGTGCATGTGGTATCATAATAAAATATCTGAAAGGGGAATCCTTGTTGTGATGAATATCTGTAAATCTTGAGGAACTTACTAATGTGTCTGCCCATTATCATCGATATGGAACGAATAATCTAATAATAATAATGATGATGATGATGTCTGTAGGCTCTTACTGGTAAGTTGTCTAACAACTGTATCTCTCATTGTTACTACATCTATAATTTTCATAAAATAATAAGTTATAAATTATTGCAGAGTTATGATGTCTATGTTTTTGTACCTTATTGGTATATAATTCCAGTAGGTGAAGAGTCAGAAGAAGGATAAATAATTGATAAGGAAATATGAAATTAATTCTACGAGCTACCACTTCAGGAGAAGCATCATTTAGTAAGCTAATAAACCGCTCTGCATTAGGTGTTATTTTGCTTAAAGAATTTATCTGAGAGTCTCCAGAAAGCCACTGAGCAGAGCCAAACCCTCAGTAGCTGTCGGCAGATAGGGACATGCCCTACTGACTTGGCCCTAAACTTGTTGTACATTGAGGGGGCACTGTGAGGGAAGGTTGAGGCTGAGAGGATGATGGACAATTTGTTGTTGAGTAATAGGTTTGATTTGTATTACATCTGGAGCTCTGTGACGTTTCGCTCTTTTAGTTTATTTAAAGTGAATGTTAAACACTCATCTCATTATTGATTAGACAAGTAGGAGAGGAGAGACTGCATCGGCTCGGGTTTAAGCCCTTTATGTCCGAGTTGCAGTTATTCCCCTATTAGAAGTCGGGTCCACTCATTTTTTTCCTTTAAAGAACAATTGATCAATCTGTACTGTGTTATTGTATCTGTGAGGGGAGACAAACAACAAAGAAACAATAACTAAGCTCTGGAGCAGCTGATCCATGGGCAAGCAGCAGAGGAGACCCTCCCTCACCCACCCCACTCCATCCCACGGCCCACCCACCTCTACCCCCACCAACTGCGGCTCTTCCTTGGAACTCCAGCCTTGCTCCAGCGCCTTTGTGTGCGCCACTCACTTGGGAGCGGAAAGGGTCTCAGGGTGGCTTGAGCCCAAGGACTTCTGTGTTCCCAGTAAACATTCCCGCACCCCCAGAGATCGTCCCACATAGAACTGTGAATAAAGGTCCTGTTTTGCTAACCTGAACCCTCCCTCTCTCAACCCCTTTATAATAGGGACAGCTGGACCTTAGCCTCAACGAACAAGGCTATAGCTGTTAGTCATATTTGTTAAGTACATCTGTTAGGTCACAGGGTTTATGGAAATTGGAAGTTATCACAGCAAATCAGCTCTTTTATCATGGGAAGGCTTGTTCAATTTATAATGTCTTATCTACCTGGGTTCATATTTATAATTCAACTAGAGTCCAGGGTGTGTGGATCTGTTCATGGGGCAGTTCAAGGGCTACAAGCTTCTGACCGTGGGCTTGGTCTTTCTGCTTCTGGTAAGTACTTTCCCTGTCTCTCGATGGCTTCCTTACCAGTTCTCCATGGGTAGATTAGTTAACTTCTTTGATCTTGGAGAGTGAACTGGGGGAGGCTCTCATAAAATACAACAGAGCAGGTGGGGGTGGGGGTGGGGGTACCTAGTGCGTCCAGACCATGGTGTGCTCCTCAGTATACACCATGCATCATGTCCGGTGTCAAGGGGGTTTACTGGGGGAGGGGAGAGGAATAAGGGTCCGAGGAAGGGGCAGAGGCAGACAGGTAGACACGTACACAGGCAGGCAGACAGACGGTGAAATTGCCAGGAGTGTTCCTGCTCCGACGGAAGGGTGTCCTGGGACTTGGAAACCCGGGACAGCTCTGAGTAGAGAAGCTATCTGAGTGAAAAGGCATCCTGAGACACGGAGGCTCAGGGAACCGCACAGCCCTGAGAGGAAGCCTGCTCAGCAGAGGCGCTGGTAGCTCCCAGGGAAGGAATCCCCATCTACACTGAGGACTCAGGAGCCTCAGCCCCCTCTCTCTCTTCCCTTCTTCCTTTCTTCTCTTCATTGCTCCTTGGCTTCTTCCGATGAGACTCACACCAGGCAGCAAATCTCATAAAAGAGATTATTGGGGCGTCCTTGGAGAGAAAGTTCAAACTCAGGGGTGGCCGCCCTCTGCTCCCAGCAGTGGGAACTGGACAAATGGCAGGGGTTATATAGGATTTCTTAGTGAGAAGAGCTTTTTAGGAAAGAGATTTCCAGATTGAAGATTTGGGGATTTCAAGTCCTGATCTTGGGGTGCTCAAGGATTGGTGGGTTTTCTTGTTTAGGGATTGATGGGTTTTCCTGCTCAGGGATTGGTGGCTTTTGTTCCACCTCTACTCCCCTTTCCCTGCATCAGTCCCATGGCTCAGAGTGGGAAGTCAGAGTCGTTCCAGGTTGCCTCAGCCGAGGCATCATGTCTATGGAACTGTGCAGGGAGGCTAGAAAAGAGGGCCTGCCACTGTAGGTAGCTCCTGCAGGATGGGATGAGCCACTGTGGATAGCTTCTGTGATGACTGCAGGCTAGGGAGCAACCTGGTGCCTCCATTTTGACAGCTCCTGTGGGGGCACAGGTGAGGCAGGAAGGACTGGCCCACAGCTGTACTCCTTTGCTGGATTTTGCTGCAAACTGCTTAGGGACTTCAATGAGGATGGAGAAGAGAGGTGAACAGAAGGACAGAACAGGCGGGGGGAGAGAGAATGCAGGGGAGCATATCTGTATATGCAGCCTATACCTGGTGCATCTAGAGGGGACAGCAGCAGATATGACATAAGCCAATGACATAAGCCATTGTTAGGTCCCTGGGATGAGCCTAATGTACTGACCTGTAAGCTAACATTTCTTCATCTTTGTTTACTTAAACATGAGGAACAAGGAAGGGGTGATGGTAGGGCAGAAGTAAGTTTAAAATCTCTCACTTACGTTTTTGTAATTTTAAAATAAAACACCTTTTAAAGAGTGAAAACATAGAGCAGTGGTGTACACAATGTAATGTCTCTAAAATTAATATATCCATATTTTAATTAATTAATTCCCTTTACATTCCAATATCAGCTCTAGCCATCTCCTCTCAGTCTCCCCCTCACAGCTCCCCCACATGGTTTACCTCCTCTTCTCTTCTGAGACGGTGGTGGCCTCCAGGTTTTACACATACACACAGGCACACTCATGCATGTACTCAGTCACTGCAGGATTAGGCATATCCTCCTTCACTGAGACCAGACAAGAAGGGCCGTTTAGGGAAATGGGTTCCCCAGACAAGCAACAGAGTCAGAGACAGACCCTGCTCTTGTTGTTGGGGGACCCACATGAAGACCAAACAACACATCTGGTAAATGCATATGGGGATCCTAGGTACCACCATGCTCATTCTTTGGTTGGTGGTTCAGTCTCTGGGAGACCCCAAGGATCCAGATTAGTTAACTCTGAGGGTCTTCTTGTGGAGTCCCTGTCCTCTTCAGGTCCCTTAGCCCTTCCTCCAATGCTTCTACAAGATTCCCTGAGCTCCATCGAATGTGTAGCTGTTGGTTTCTGCATTTGTTTTGGTCAACTGTTGGGTGGAGCCTCTCAAAGGACAGTTGTGCTAGGATCCTGTCTGCAAGTATAGCAGAGTATCCTTCATAGTGTCTGAGATTGGTGCTTGCCCATAGGATGAGTCTCAATTTGGGCCAGTCAATGGGTGGCCATTCCCTCTGTCTCTGCTCTATCTTTGTCCCTGCACATAATGTAAGCAGGACACATTTTAGGTCAAAAGCTTTGTGGGTTGGATGTTGGCCTTATCCTCCCACTGGGTGTCCTGCCTGGCTATGGAAATCAGCCAGTTTCCTTATCCCCTACTGCTAGGAGTTTCAGGTAGAGTCACCCCCTTAGACACCCTGACCCTCAGCACAATCCAGGTCTCTGGCACGTCCTAGAGATGCCCCTCCCCAATCACCTCTGATTTCTGTTCTTTCTCCCCTGATTTCCATACATTTGATCCCCTCCCCGACCTACTCCACTCCCCATCCATTCTACTACCGAGTTTCCTCCCTCCATCCACCTATGACATCTATTTTATTTCCCCTTCTGAGAAAGAGCCAGCCTTCAACCAGCATCCCCTGGCCTCTCCTTGTTATTTGAGTTCTTTGGGTCTGTGGCTTGTAGCGTGGTTATCCTGTACTTTATGGTCAATATCCACGTAAGTGAGTACATACCATGAGTACCTCACCCGGGATGATGATGGATCCATCCATTTGCCTGCACATTCTCAACAGAGGAATCTCAAATGTCTAAGAACTCATAAAGAAATGTTCACCTCCCTGGGTCATCAGGGAAATGCCTATCAAACAACTCTTAAGATTCCGCCTCACACATCTTAATGGCTAAGATCAAAAAGTCAAGGGACAGCACATGCTAGAGAAGATGTGGAGCAAGGCGAAACACTCCTCCATTGCTGGTGGCTGTGCAAACTCCCACGACCACTCCTGAAATCATTCAAAAACAAAGATATCATGAACTTTGCAGGCAAATGGATAGAACTACAAAGTGATGGTGTACTGTGACTTACAGAAGCTTTTCAGTTTTATGAGGTCTCATTTACTAATTGTTGATCTTAGTGCCTAAGTTATTGGTATTCTGTTCAGAAAACACTCTCCTATATCAATGAATTCAAAGATATTCCCCACTTACTATCCTATTTAGTATATATGGCTTTATGTTGAGGTCTTTTATCCACCTGGAGTTTAGTTTTGTGCATGGTGATAAAGATGAATCTATTTGCACTCTTCTACACACAGCCATCCAGTTAGACCAGCACCATTTGTTGAAGATGCTCTCCCTTTTCCATTGTATGGTTTTGTGGCTCCTTTCTCAAAAATCAAGTGTCCACAGGGTTTATTTGTGGGTCTTCAATTCAATTCCATTGATCAACTTGTCTGTCCTTATTTAAAAGCTGCTTTGGAAACTTGCTTCTCTGATCAGCTCATGTCACATGTTGCTGCCCTTAATCTAGATGTCAGTGAAGCCTTGACTTCCAATAACAGAGATGGCTGCCAGCCATGTGTCTGCCATTAATCAAGATGGCAGGGCAGCTGCAGCTCCACCTTCTTTTTCTCATAGTTAAGAAGGCAAGCAGCCACGTGTTGCTTATATAACAGAATAGAATCATGTCACATAGTTTAAAATTAACTAGGTGCAAACTTTTTATTACTAACCCAAGTTATGAGACTTAACCATATCCAATAACTTATAGGTCAATAATCCTGGTTTTGACCCTGGACTTTAAAAATTGCCTGGGTCTTAAAAGCATAACCTAATTTCCACCAGCAATAAAGGAGAACTGTATAAAACAAGTTCGCAATTATACATATTTAAATAACATCTGAATTTGTGTTCTGTGAGATCCAGTGTCCAGAAAATCAAGAGGAGAATTGAGTCAGGTGGTGATGGCAGGAGAAAGAAATACCATCTATTCACAATTCAGAACCAGTCAGAAACAAGCATGGAGGGCCCTCATACCAGCAAATACATAAATAGTTAAGCATACATTTTAAATTAGCTTTAGTCAATCTAAACAGACCTTTACAGTCTTGAAATTTCATCATCATGCAAAGAATATTTTAAACCAGGGGTGAATCACATATACAGAATGTTACAAAAAATATAACTGTATTTCTATCATCATATAAAAAAATCATACCAATTTACAATGTGGGACTTGTTACTTTTTCTTAGTCTTAAAGGGGACACAGTAATAAACAGAAGGTTTATTAGAACTAAGAAGTTTTATAATCGTTGCTTTATGCCATGTGGTCATATTATGATGGCGAATTCCCACGGAGCTCATATGACTGCTATTTAAATACATTTTCGTTTCTCTAGGTATATATGTTTAAATGAGAGTTCCATCTAAGTTATATGTACATATACACACAGAGCTAAATCTAAGTTACATATACACAGAGTTCCAAATATAAAACTTATGCCCTAAACAAGAATTGATTCATATATATACTTATGTATAGATTTTAATGATAAGCTTTTTGTTATGTAAGTTTAAAACCAAATATTGAGCTACTGTTCTCCAGTGTATCAGACAACACACACACACACACACACACACACAGAGTTTTAACAGAAAACCAAGAGGCATTCACTGCTCTTCAGAGTACCTGGGTTTAGTTCCCAGCACCCGTAGGGCAGATCACAACCATTTGTAACTCTAGGTCCAGGTGATCCAATGTTCACTTCTTATCTCCATGGGCACCAGGCATGTCGTGCACATATAGATGGATGCAAATCAATCATATACATACAAGTTTTAAAAAAGAGGAAGAACCTCAGCAGGTACCCCCCGAATTTTAGGTAACATATGGTAACTCAATTGGGACTCCTGAGAAGTTCTACTGACAGTATTGCCCCAGCCTTGCAATGTTTCTTTCACATAGATGTCATGGTGACTCAAATTCCTGGCTAATGAAGGACAGACAGAAAGACACAGGCAGGTAGGTAGGACACCTAGGTACTACTCAGCCAATAGGAAGAAAATGGACACACGCAGCACACTGGTATAATCAATCCCCTTTCTTTACCCACAGGTGTTCTGCCTCATGACCACTTGGCATGAGCCCATAATCCGGTTGCTCCCACCACCCCGTCCTGTCTCTGAAGATGTCTCAGACTCCATCGACAGGGACTCTGTCTCTCAAGAACTCTTCAACTTGACCAGCCTTCTATACTGGCCTCCAACTGGTGGAGACAGGGATGACTTTCTGGCCTCTACCAGCCCCAGAACCTCTACCTACCACTTGAAGGGTCCTGCCCAGGCCAACTATACTCTGGGAAGTAACCTAGAGGCCATCCTTGTGGCTAGGGATCACTGGGGTAGGCCCAAAGCTCATGGTGGTGATCTGTTTCGGGCACAGCTGCTGGGTCCAGAATTGAGAGCAGGAGTCCCAGGGGAGGTGAAGGATCTGGAGAATGGCACTTACCTCTTGTCCTTCCCCCTGCTCTGGGCTGGATGGGCCCAGGTGCAAGTGCGACTGATCCACTCCAGTGAGGCAGTTGGGGTCCTGCAAAGAGTCTGGAGAGGGAAACGAGCCACTGTTGATTTTAGAGGGTATTTCCGAGGAACAAATGGCACTCAAGAGACTGTCATCTGTAATGTGGACCCCCAGTCAACTGGAGCCAAAGGGTCTACCTGCCAATACAAGGATGTGGTTTCTGGGGAGATCTGGTTCTGTGCTCAACCCCGTACTTTGCCTTGCAATGCTTTAGTGGGTCACTCGAGTGGAAGTTATCTGAAGGTGACCACGCCTCATGATAAAGACCTGCTGGCTGGGTAAGAAATCTAGAATCTTAAATGAGTCCCAGTTTTAACCATAGGCATGTGGAGGTGAGAAGATAACTGGAGGAAGTCAGTGTTCTTCTTCCACCATGAGGGGTCCAGGTATCAAACGAAGCCTGTTGGTTTTGGCAACAAGAACATGGTGGTCATCATCTTCATCACCATGACCACCACCACCACCACCACCACCATCACCTAGAGATTCCTGCATCTCAGTGTGAACTTGAATTTCTTGTGTGATTGAGGCATAGAAATCAAGATTTCAAGATTATCCTTGGTTGCATAGTATCTTAGTTAGGGTCTTACTGCTGCAAGCAGATACCATGACCAATGCAACTCTCATAAGGACAACATTTAATTTGGGCTGGCTTACAGGTTCAGAGCTTCAGTCCATTGTTATCAAGGCAGGAACATGGCAGCATCTAGGCAGGCATGGTGCAGGAGGAGCTGAGAGTTCTACATCTTCATCTGGAGGCAGCTAGGAGTAGACTAGATTCCAGGCAACTAGAATAAGGGTTTTAAAGGCCAAGCCCACAGTGGCACAATTACCCCGACAAGGACACACCTCCAAATAGTGCCACTCCCTTGGCTAGGCATACTCAAACCACCAAACATAGTGAATACAAATTGATCTTGGGAGCATGAGCATGAGACCCTGTGTCAAAAACGCAGGGGGAGGGTGCTATGTTCCCCAGTAACTGCATGTTTGTGTAACAACAGTAACAATTTATAGTGCTTTCTAGACTACAGTGGCAGGAAAAATCGCAATTTCTCACATGTTGTGGAGATCTGTTTGTTATAAAAATAGAACTAGGTGACCCTTCTTTTATCTTAACTATTAGTGTACTGATAAGACCCTCCCTTGTATATTTCTCCTAACCACTATACTCACCACATGTTAGTGCGCCCACTTTAGTGTAGTGAACCGGATTTACACAGAGGATAAATAACCAGTCAGTCATGGTCTGCTCTTTTTTCATCTAATTTCATCTGGTCAACCTCCTTCACCACTCACACTCAGTGTTTCTTCAGGAATGTGACTGACCAGAAACTCCCTTCAGGCGTACCTCCAGTCCTTGTCCTACCAGCCTGGGGAAACATGAGTAACATGGGTGAGTAAGACTGGGACATGGGATTGGGGATGGGCCTCAGCTTAGATGGGCTGTGTGTGTGTGTGTGTGTGTGTGTGTGTGTGTGTGTGTGTATACTTCCGTGTGTTGTGTGGGTGGGGTTCACTCTCCTGTATAGAAGCATATGGAGAACAGGCTAATATCAAAACATTTTCCCCAATTTTTCTGTATCTTATTTTATTTTGCTTTAAGTTGTGTTAAAATTTCCATTTCGTATTTTGTGCACTCTTGCGTGTATGTGTATGAGAACATATGTGCCATGTCAGACATGTGGAAGTCAGACGACAACTTGCAGAAATGAGTACTCTCTCTTTACAGTGTGAGTTCCAGGAGTTGAACTCAGGTCATCAGGCTTCGGAGCAGAGACCTTTACTTGCAAAGCAATCTCACTGGCTCCTATGGTAGATTTTTAGTTTTGTTTGGTTTTGTTGTTGTTGTTGCTTTCTGCTCCCCCCTCAAGGGAATGGGCTTCAGTGGTTTGAAAATCAGTAGTAATCAGAGCGAAAACAGATGAGATCCTGCCAGCGCAAGAGTGGCTGGGTAGTTGGTGTACAGAGCTCAAACTTGAAGAACAGCTAATTCTGCTCCTTTCAGGCCACCATCAGAAAACAAGGAGTGAGGTAGGACCCAGGTCCAGTGCACATATTACTGCCCACAGAGCTCCAAATGCAATGTTTGCAAAGTGACCAACTGGGGGGCCTTGACTAATCAAGTATCCATAGTCAAAGGTTCCAGTCTCCCCCCCTCTCTGTACTCCCTAAATAAAGAAGAAATTAATGTCATTGGTGCCTCCGTCCAAGAAGTAATAAACCCCTGAGTCCCAAAGGTGAGACTGAAGTGGGAGGCAGAATGATCTATAGGAACCCTCCCAGCAACTGACAGAGCTGGAATCAGGTTAGTCCGTGAGAGTCCACATGAAAGTGCACACATGCACACATGAAAACTTTGTAGAAACTGCTCAACAACTAAAGGACGTGGGCACAGGGTGGAATGTACCAGTTGCTTCAAGCTTTCCCTGAATATACTGATACAGTGCCCCTAGGGGAGGGCAGGTTAAGTCTAGCACCTCAGGTACAAGGATCCAAGTGCTTAGCCCTGTGGCCTTGGGTTGCCTGTGTCCAGCCTCTTGAAAGTTCTGGGCTGAAGTTCAACCACTCCCAACCCCTAGCATCCTCTAAGCCCCAAATGCATGGGCACTGAGGGAAGTCCTAGAGTTTTTCCCACATGTGGGCAACCACTTCTACCAGGAAAGGTGCGTCTATGGCCAGCAGCCAGCAGCCTCAAGATAGAGGAAAGGCTCCAAGTGCCATGTCAGTTCTGGGACAGTAAACCTTGGAACACATAAAGGTCATATTTTGTTTTGGATACCAAGTCTCTCACTGAGCCTGGAGCTTACTGTTCAGCCCGGCTGGCTGGTCAGTGAGCTACTGGGGAGGCCATCTCTACCTCCCCCCTTGCTGGGGTTTCAAGCATATCACATCCATTTTTTTGCATATATTCTACGGGTCAAACCGATGTATAACCCAGATCTTTAGCCTCTGTCCTGCCAGGGTAGTGTAGTACAGTGGTTAGTATAGGGTTGTGATAGCACACTTCCAGGGTTCAAATGCTATCCCTATCTTTGATGTTCTTTTGAAAAGCCCACTTTATAGGCTGGTGATAGGACTTAATAGTAGAGTACTTGCCTACTTGGACGGGCACAGAATGCCTTCCCTATCACTGCTCTTGGTCACAATAAATTACTTAATATTCTAGGTCCTCAGTATCCCCATCTACAAGTGGAAATATGAACAGTGCTACCTCCAGAGTGTGGAGATCCACACCTGGAGTCCCAGCGCTCGCTAGGGGAAGGCAGCAGCATTAGGTAGTCAGGGCCATTCTCGCCTACATGGGAAAGGATACATACGATGGCTTCAAACATTCACTGACATGCGGGCACACATGCACACACTCACACACACACAAACACACTAAAACTTCACAGGTTCTGTAAGAGTACATTGATGTGCTACATTTAAAGAATGTAGAAGAATGCTATCCACATGGCTCATTAGGAAAAGGTGCTTGCTGCCAAGGCCTTCAAACACTGGGAAAAGAACTGACTCCCAAAGGTTGTCTTCTGGGTACCACATGTATGTGCTGGGACACACACACACACACACATACACACGCAAGTGTAAAAAGAATTCATTTAAAAAATTCATTTACAAAAAATGTAAAGAACACAGCCATTTTATAGCACTCCATGTTGTGCTTTTCTTTTTAATCTGCTCTATATTTCTCTCCCCTGTAGCCCTGCCCTCAAGGCCCCCATGTCACCCTGGCCACCTGTCTCCAAAACCCTCTGGCTTCTACCACCAAGACAGATGGCATTCGACATTCTGTTCTAGCCGCACTTTCCCCACTGTGGACAGCATCCTGAACTGCCTGGCTGGACGCATTGTTTACATGATGGGGGATTCCACACTCCGGCAGTGGTGGGAGTATCTGCGAGACACAGTGCCCTGTGAGTGACCTTGAGGGGAGAGGAGGGTCTGTGAGGACTCATGACAGAGAAACCTGATAGTGAATTCATTGAAGGAGAGACTCCCTCACTTAGTAGAAAGGTGGTGTAGGCTGCTGGGTCTTCCTGAAGGGCAGCGAGTGAAGGAGTGGGGTGTTTGCTTTGTTTTATGGTGGAGGCATTTTCTCAGTTGAGGTTTCTCTTCCCAGAGAACTCTAGTTTGAGACAAGTTGGCAAAGAACAAACCAGGTGTCCCAGGGATTCAGTCCCCTGTGCGAACTGAGATTACAAGTGTCCATCACCAACCCAGCTTTCTAACAGAAAAGACCTGAGCTGGGCTCCAACTCAGGTCTTTATGTTTGTAGTGCAAACACATTACCAAGTGAGTAACTCTTCAGCCTAAGCCTTATGTTATGTGAGAGCTAGCCTCTGCGGCGAGCTACAGGCCAGTCAGCTACACAGTGAGCCCCTCCAAAAAGAGGGAGGGAGGGAGGGAGGGAGGGAGGGAGAGAGGAGGGGGGGAAGTCAAAGGAAAGAGGAAAAAGGAAAGAGGAAAAAAAGAAGAAAAAACAAACTAGTTTTGGGAATACATGAAGAATCTTGAAGCTGAAGTATACAAGTTCAGGCTTTTCCTGGCACAATAACTTTGAGACTAGCTCAGGTTACATAAGACCCTGTCTCAAAACATAAACAATGACACCAAAACATCTGAAAGTCACTCTCAAGATGATCGTTGCCTGGCATGAAATAAGGGAGACTGAGGAAGTAGAGAAAAATTTGTATAGAGAAAATTAGTTTGGGTTACCCATGTTGCATTTGAGGCTACAGCGAAACATTAGAAACATGAGTGTTCTAAAGGACACTTGGTGTGGAATGAGCCTCAGGGAACTGCTAGCTCTTAGACAAAGATCATAGGGAGAGAACTGATTGGATTCCCCACAAGGTAAAGATAGTGAAAAAGATAGAGGCCAGGAAAAGGTCTCAGTGGGTAAAGCATTTGTTATGCTAGCCTTGTGACCCAAGTTCGATCCCTGGAACCCACATGGTGCAAGGAGAGAACTAACTCAAAAGTTGACCTGTACATACACTGCATAGTACACATGTGCTCACACTCACACATGGATGCCATCAACGCACACTACATACACAGTACACACACAATAAACATACAGCCCCCCCCAGATGTCATCAATACAGGGCACACACCATTGTACACACATGTTCACACTTACACACATATGCTATGAGCACACATACTGATACAACAATAAGGAGGAAGGACAGAATGAAGGAAGTAAAGAGAGGGGGGATGGGAAGAAGGCGATGTCAGGGAAGCGGGGAAGGGGGAAAAGAAATTGTAAAATGGGACATGATGTTGTCTAACTGTAATCTCAGGAGGTGAAGGCAGGAAGATCATGAGTTCAGGACTACCCTCAACCAGCACTCATGTCTTAACTAGAGGCTGAGTTGATTGTAATCAAGACACTCTTTTCTTTATAGGATATTTTATTTATTTACATTTCAAATGTCATCCCCCTTTCCCATGTTCACCTCCAGAAACCCCCTATCACCCTCTCCCTCCCTCTGTTCCTACAAGGGTGCTCTCCCACTTCCCCATCCACTCCTGCCTCCCTTCCCTGGTATTCTTTTACACTGGGGCATTGAGCCTTCACAGGACCAAGAGTCTCTCCTCCCACTGACAATGCCATCCTCTGCTACATATGTGGCTAGAGACATGATTCCCTCCATGCATACTTGTTGGTTGGTGGTTTAGTCCCTGAGAGCTCTGGCGGGGGGGGGGGCGTCTGGTTGGTCGATATTGTTGTTCTTCCTATAGATTGGACTGCAACCTTCAGCTACTTCAGTCCTTTCTCTAATTCCTCCATTGGGGACCCCATTCTCACTTCAATGGTTGGCTGTGAGCATCCGCCTCTGTATTTGTCATGCTCTGGCAGAGCCTCTCAGGAGACAGTTGTGTCAGGCTCCTGTCAGCATGCACTTCTTGGCATCAGCAATGTTGTCTGCATTTGGTGACTGCATGTATATTCTTTTCTATTAGTTTCTGTGTATCTTGGTTTATGTGAAGGTCCTTGATCCACTTGCACTTGAGCTTTGTACAAGGAAATAAGACTGAAGGATTGATTTATATTCTTCTACCTGCTGACCACCAGTTGAACCATCACCATTTGTTGAAAATGTCATCTTTTCTCCACTGGATGGTTGTAGCTCTTTTGTCAAAGATAAGTGACCATGGGTGTGTGGGTTCACTTCTGAGTGTTCAGTTCTATTCCATTGATCTAGCTGCCGGTCTCTGTACCAATACCAAGTGGGTTTTTTTTTATCATGATATATTGATAGGATCAGTCTTCTAGTATATTTTGAGTCCTGTTTTGTGACCAATTATATGATCAGTTTTGGAGAAGGTACCATGAGGTGTTGAGAAGAAGGTATATTCTTTTGTTTCAGGATGAAATGTTCTATAGATATCTGTTAAATCCATTTGATTCATAACTTCTGTTAGTTTCACTGTGCCTCTGTTTAATTTCTGTTTCCATGATCTGTCCATTGATGAGAGTGGGGTGTTGAAGTCTCCCACTATTATTGTGTGAGGTGCAATGTGTGCTTTGAGATTTAATAAAGTTTCTTTTATGAATGTGAGTGCCCATGCATTTGGAGCATAGATGTTCAGAACTGAGAGTTCATCTTGATGGATTTTTCCTTTGACGAGTATGAAGTGTCTTTATCTTTTTTTAAAAACTTTGTTTGAAAGCCGATTTTATTCGATATTAGAATGGCTACTCCAGCTTGTTTTTTTGGGACCATTTGCTTGAAAAAATTTCCCAGCCTTTCACTCTTAAGTAGTGTCTGTCTTTGTCACTGAGGTGTGTTTCCTGGATGCAGCAAAATGCTGGGTCCTGTTTATATATTCAGTCTGTTAGTCTATGTCTTTTTATTGGTGAATTAAGTCCATTGATGTTAAGATATTAAAGAGTAGTGATTGTTGTTTCCTGTTACTTTTATTGTTAGAGGTGGAATTATGTTTGTGTGGATATCTTCTTTTGGGTCTGTTGCAAGATTACTTTCATGCTTTTTCCAGGGTGTAGTTTTCCTCCTTTTGTTGGAGTTTTCTCTTTATTATCCTTTGCAGGACTGAATTTGTGGAAAGATATTGTGTAAATTGTTTTGTCATGGAATATCTTGGTTTCTCCATCTATGGTAATTGAGAATTTAGTTGGATATAGTAGCCTGGGCTGGCATTTGTGTTCTCTTAGGGTTTATATGACATCCTCCTAGGATCTTCTAGGTTTCATAGTCTCTGTTGAGAAGTCTAGTGTAATTCTGATAGTTCTGCCTTTATATGTTACTTGACCTTTTCCCCTTGCTGCTTTTAATATTCTTTCTTAGTTTTGTGCATTTGGTGTTTTGACTATTATGTGATGGAAGGAATTTCTTTTCTGGTCTAGTCTACTTGGAGTTCTGTATGCTTTTTGTATCATTCATGGGCATCTCTTTCTTTTGCTTCGGGAATTTTTCTCGTATAATTTTGTTGAAGATAGTTACTGGCTCTTGGGAACCTTAGCTCTCTTCTATACCTATCATCCTTAGGTTTTGTCTTCTCATTGTGTCCTGGATTTCCTGGAATTGTTGGGTAAGGAACTTTTTACATTTTGCATTTTCTTTGACTGTTGTGTCAATGTTTTCTGTCGTATCTTCTGCCACTGAGATTCTCTCTTCTATCTCTTTATTCTGTTGGTGATGCTTTCATCTATGACTCCTGATCTCTTCCCTATGTTTTCTATCTCCACGGTTGTCTCCCTTTGGGATTTCTTTATTTTTTCTATATCCATATTTTAGATTCTGGTTGTTTTGCTCAATTCCTTCACTCGTTTGGTTGTGCTTTCCTGTAACTCTTTTAGGGATTTTTGTGTTTCCTCTTTAAGGGCTTCTACTGTTTTTCTATGTTGTCCTGTATTTATATAAGGATGTTACTTATATCCTTCTTGAAGTCCTCTAACATAATCACAAGATGTGATTTTTAAATCCAAATCATGCTTTTCTGGTGTGTTGGGGTTCCAGGACTTGCTGTGGTGAGAGAATTTGGTTCTAATGATGCCAAGAAGCCTTGTTTTCTGTTGCTTATGTTCTTGTCCTTGCCTCTTGCCATCTGGTTATTTCTGGTGTTAGTTGGTCTTGCTCTCTCTGCCTGGAGCCTCTCCCTCCAGTGAGCCTGTGAGCCTTTGGGCCTGTGGGTCCTCTGTGAACTTAGAGTGACAGCGCTCCTGCTACTGGGAGACCAGCTTTTTGGGGGCAGGATTTGAGTCTGGAGAGCTGTGTCACAGGGTTAACTCCAGGGTGCAGGTGGAGACCGGAAGGTTCCTGTCCCCAGGTGCTCTGAGGTTCCTGAGCCCTGTGGTCTCCTGGCAGGTCCCTCTTAGGCCAGTTATCAAAGCAAAAGTGTTTGTCTCACCTGTGAACTCAGGGGTACCTGTTAACCATGGGGCCAACACTCTTTCAAAATTGTGTCGCATTTAATTATGACTAAAGCAGTTATCTGGTGTCAGACTTCAGCAGTTTGGCCCAGCACCAATTGACTAAGTCCAGCTGAAAGTAGTTTCCTTCTTACCTCACCTGGATTGTTTCCCTTTTGGCTGTGACGTTTGCAAGGACCCCCCACAACCTATAACTCCATCTCCAGGGAATTCTATCCCCACCCCCTTTATAGCATCTGCATACACTCACCCTCACTTGCAAGTATTCACACAGAGACACACATAAGCATACACATAATTGAGAAATAAAACCATCTGAGTGTGGTGTCTCCCATCTGTCAGGATCTGGAAGGTAAAGAAGGTTGTTATCTCTTGTGAAGTTGAGGCTAGGGCCTGATCTAACCTGTTTCAGGCTTTGAGAACCTGTTTCAAAAATATTTTTTGAGACAGTGCAGTGACCCATAGCTTTAATCTCAACGGTAGGGAAACAGACACAAGCAGATTCGTGATTTTGAAGACAACCTTCTTTGTATAATGAGTTTCAAGCTACCCAGGGCTACATAGTTAGACCCTGTGTCAAAAAACAAGCAAATAATCAAACAAAGCTATGTTTGCAAAAGGGAATGGTTCGTGTTCCTATGTTAATTCTTATTAAATTTTATTACATTAATTAATTAATTAATGTGTGTGTGTGTGTGTGTGTGTGTGTGTGTGTACACTCACATACTACAGTGTGTGAGAATATCAGAGGGCCATGTGCAAGAGCTGACTCTCTCTTTCTACCATACGAATCTCAGGGGATTAAACTCAAATAATGAGTGTTGACAGCAAGAGCCCTTCCTGTCTGAGTCATCTTGCTCTGTTCCCTATGTTAAAACCTTGTTTCTCCTCCTCCCATACAGCCCTGAAGCCAGTTGATCTACACGCCACTTATCAAGTAGGTCCCCTGATGGCCGTGGAGACAACTCGGGGGGGGACAGTGTTGCACTGGAGGGGTACACAGCTGGCCCCTACGTTCTCTCCGCACCCCAGTGGCCTCCCTGCACTCTGTGGCCAGAGAACTACATGGCCTGGCCGGGGGACCCTACACAGTGGTGGTGCTGGGTATGGGAGCCCACTTCACCACGTTCCCTCCCTCCATCTTTGCCCGAAGACTGGCAGGGATTCGGGCAGCTGTGAAGGCCCTGCTGGACCGGGAGCCCAGTACTCTGGTCGTCATCAAACTGGCCAACACTGGCTACAAATCGGTGTATGGCAGTGACTGGCTCACACTCCAGATGAACCGCTTCCTCCGCGCTGCCTTTGTGGGTCTCCGCGTGGCCTTTGTGGATGCGTGGGAAATGACCTCCAGCTTGGCTGTGCCAGACGACATCCACCCAAGGAAGCTTATTGTCCGCAATGAAGTGGAATTATTTCTGTCCTTCATCTGTCCCACCTGAGTGCTCCTGAGGGATCTGAGGCTGAGTGGATGGAGAGAGAGCCTGGGTGTGGCTGTCTCAAAATGAACTTCTGTGACGGAAAGCTGAAGCTACCCCGGCTCACCCACTATGACACTGTGGGTCCGTATTTCATACTCCTCTCTGTGCGCCACATGGACAAATCTAGTTCAATAGAAATGATTTGCATCGTTTTCTCTTTTTGAATGTTAGGGGTTGTGTATAGTGTGTGTACACATATATGTTCAGGTGCTCCCCCCTGTGTGTACACAGGGGTCAGAGGACATCTTGGGTTATCCTGCTCTATCACTGCCTTCCTTATTCTTTGAGAAAAGGTCTTTTATTGATCCTGGAGCTAGGCTGGCAGCCAGGAAGCCTCCAGCATCCTTTTGTCTCTGTCCCCTCAGCTCTGGGGTTACAGGCACAAAGTTTGTATCAATTTTCTTTAACATGTTATTGTGAATTTGAACTCAAATCCTCAGGGTTACACTCTTACCTACTGGACTATTTCCCAAGCCTGTCTTTTCAAATTTTTAAAGACAACTCTTAGATGTGTGGTGGTGTCAGAGGCAGGAGTAGCTCTGAAAGTTCCAGGACAGCCTGGTCCACAGAGTGAGTTTCAAGACATTCAGGGCCACGGAGAAAAAAGCTGCCTTGAAAGAACAGAATGAAAAAAATAGAAAGGAAAGAAAGAAAATGGAAGTAATGAAGGGAGGGAAGGAGAGAGAGAGAGAGAGAGAGAGAGAGAGAGAGAGAGAGAGAGAGCGCTTAAGTCAAGAGAAAGCAACAGAAACCCCTGAGCACTGCTTGCATTTACTAGTCTAACTAGCTCTCGTCAAGCTAAAATACTCATATGGAAAATAAGTAAATTATTGAGGCTAGAGAATGGCTCCATGGTTTAGAACACTGACTGCTCCTTCGGAGAAAATTGGTTTGGTTCCCAGCAATGTTGCGATGGCTCACAACCATCTATAACTCCAGTTCCAGAGAGTCTAACTCCTTTTTCCTACTTCCCCAGGCACTGCTTACATCCGGTGAGCATAAATACAAGCAAAATGCACTTGCACTTACAGTCATGTCAATATATCAACTTTTAATGAGTTACCAATGTCCAAGCTTGCCTGCAGACACGGCAAAGCCATGTATCTGATAAGCCTTAAAATAAACAGAATGGGGGCTGGAGAGATGGCTCGGTTCTGTGAGTGTGGGCTGCTTACAACTCCCTACATCTCTCATTCCCATAGAAACAACAGCCTCTCTTGATCGTCATGGGCACCTGCCCGCATAATGGTGTATACTCACACAGACACACAAACCTACACAAGAAGAAAAAATAAATACAAAGTCGGGCATGTTGGCACAGGCCTTTAATCGCAGCCTATGGACGCAGAGTCGTGTGGATCTGAGTTCAAGGCTAGCCTGGTGTCAAAATGCTACACTACTAATATGCCCAATCAAAACAGACAGCTCATCCTAACACAGGCTTTCTCTTCTTCTTTTATAAACTGCTATTTGCCTACGGACCACGTCTGTCTCCACTTTATCCAAAGTCCTTCGTCTCTCTCTGGGGTAAATATGTCTTTTACCTTCTCCCTTGTCCCTTCTCTTCCTCTCCCTTGTCTTCTATGCCCAGTCTTTGTCCCTCCGGAGAAAATAAATCTCCTTTGTGTTGAGAGCTTGGTCTTGGTGTGTCCTGTGAGAACTCCAGTCTTTTCACAGATCGAGAGTGAAAATATTCTGCCTGTCAGCGAACGGTGGAGCACACGTTCAGTCATAGAACTGCAGAGGAGCTCTGTGGGTTCTAGGCCAGCCCTACATTTGTGAGATCCTGTCTCAAAACCAACCAACCAACCAACCAACCAACCAACCAACCAACCAACCAACCAACCAATCAAGCCAGCAAGCAAATTGCCCTTGAGAACAGTTGCCAGGTAAACCATTTCCAACAGAGATCCCCAGGGCTCACGCATGGTATAAAAGAGCCTGCAGTGTTAGAGAAGCTGGAAGGGCAGCCATCTGGTGAAATCTTAATCCAGAACCAGCTAACTGCCTCAGCCTCCCAGGTCGGTTTTTGATGGATGTCTGTAAGCTTCCAATTTGATGATTTCTGTTCTTTTACTTAGAAGCCTCCCCTGACGAAACTCTCTGCTCTGCCCAGGACTCTGTTAGTGGTTCTTAAAGAGTAGTTTTTGCTGGATACTTGAGTATCTGATTTAATGGGCTCTCTCTCTCTCTGTCTCTCTCTGTCTCTGTCTCTCTGTCTCTGTCTCTCTCTCTGTCTCTCTCTCTCTCTGTCTCTCTCTCTCTCTCTCTCTCTCTCTCTCTCTCTCTCTCTGTATATGTCTGTGTCTCTCTCATACTTAATAAAGTCATTTGTTCCAAACCAAAATTGTGGCTATTGGAGACCATCCTCTGAATTGTACAAAATCGCTGCTGGTTATTATACACCACTTCACCTCTTTCCCACCCGTTTACTGAATTAATCATATGGTTCTTCAAACTGTTTTCTGAGTGACATATGGCTTAGGTATTAACTCCATGCCAGATGTGTGGTTTCAATTATTTCCTCTCATTCTTTATGTTATCAGTCTTTAATTTTGTTTTTGTTGTTGTTGTTAGTCATTATGTTAATGTGATATTTGTGTGTGTATGTGTGTGTGTGTGTGTGTGTGTGTTAGCTAATTTTCTGGTTCTCGTGACAAAATCTTGCTCCTGAAAGGTTTATTTCAGCTCATGACTTTGGGGGATGTGGCCCATCTCCGTAGTGGGAAAGCCTGGGGGTGGGGGTGCAAGGCAGCTGGAAGCCGAGAGGGGTGAGCACCCTGCCCAGCACGGTCTCCTCTTTATCCAGTCTTTGATCCCAGTCCACTAGATGGTGCTGCACTCACTGAGAGTGGACCTTCCCTCCTCAGACAACCCAGTCTAAGGATCCCCTCACAGGGAGGAAACCTCTGGCTTCTTGTCACATCCTGCTTGTTTGGGGCTCTTTGTTTTTGTTTGTTTGTTTGTTTGTTTTTACTATGTTTGCTTATGTCTTAGCATCCAGCCTACATGAGATCCTGTCTCAGAGAAAAGCCACTGCTGTACCCTTCGGTTTGAAGGAGAGTGTTCAGTACAGAGGAAACGCCCAATTCACAGTCATGGAGAAACGAGAGAGATTACTGTCTGCATGAGTGGTGTGAATCGGGTATTGCAAAAAGGAAACAGTGCTGACTCACAAATAGGGCCCTGCAAAGAGGGCCTTGTATTAATAAAAATGTCAACAGGAAGTTTTGAGGTAAAATTGAATGTAATTTACATTATTGCACGGACTGCGTGTGGTTGAAAAAACCAGTGTTCTGTGTGTTGTTGACGGTTTCCGTGACATCATGTTTATGCAACATCTAAAAGGAGATAAAAACTTTGCCTTCTGATTTCACGTCCTTTTTAAAATAATTCTTATTTTAAATGTGTGTGCATGCACCTGTGTGTACATTCGCGCACATGAGTGCTTGCATGCACATGCATGTGCTAATACATTCATGCAGGTGTCCACAGAGGCCAGAAGAGAGAGGACATCAGATCCCCTAGAGCTGAAGCTTGTGAGCGGCCTGACCCCGTCTCTGGGAACCAACCCAGGTCCTCTGGAATGTCAGCACAGGATGCTAACCACCACGCAATCCAGCTAGACCTCCATTTCCTTCTCGATCACTGAATACCAATGGTTCCTGAATAGTTAATTGCAATCCAAAAGCATAAAGGTGGTTTTAAAGAACTGTATAATTGGTCCACAGAGCAAAGGAGAAAGCATCGGCCTTGGCGTCATACCATGGAGAGTGGGAACTAACTCTTCCACTGGCCGGTTGTACTGGATGCAGCTGGAGTTATTACAGGGAAGTTAAGGGGGTGCCATGATGGGCTTATGACTGAGAGTCTTAGATGAGTGTGGAGAGCGCTGCTCCCAGCCAGCGGTGAACACAGCTGGAACCTCTGCACTTGGGAGGTGGAAACAGGAGCGCCAGGAACTCAAGGCCAGCCTAAGTTAGATGAAGTTCTGCCTCAAACAAGACAAAACAAAACAAAACCATGTGATTCCTCAGCATCCTGGGTATCTAAGGCCTGGGAGGGCCTTGAATGTTTAGCATCTTTGAACAGCTTTCTCTTCACAGCCTCTGCCAATTTAAAATTTCTTTCAAGACCACCCCACTAGTTAGCTTAAAATAGCCTCTAACTTAAGTTCCTTCCACTTCCCTCCCAGCTTTGGGATTATAGGTATGCATCACCACAGCCACTTAAGTTTAAATTGTATATTGTAATTATACTTTTTTATATTTTCATTTTTATGGTTTCGCTTTTTCAGTACAGGGTTTCCTCTGTGTAGCCCTGGCTGTCCTGAAACTCACTCTGTAGACCAGGCCGGCCTTGAACTCAAGAGATCTGCCTGCCTCTGCCTCCCAAATGATGAGATTAAAGCTATGGACCACCACTTCTTGGCTTTTTATATCTATTTTTAGTGTGTGTGTGTGTGTGTGTGTGTGTGTGTGTGTGTGTGTGTCCATGTGTACCAGAACTCACAAGTGTAGGTTCGAGAACTATTTGTGGGGTTGGTTGTTTCCTTTAACAATGTGGGACCCAGTGATCAAACTCAGGTTATTAGGCTTGGCCGCAAGCACCTTTGCCTGCTTTGCTGGCCCTACTTCAAAATTGTTGTCATGTTGAATTCGGGGCCTGTGCATGCTGGGCAAGTGTTCAAACTCAGACCCATGCCTCATTTTTAAAGATATGCATTTTCTCTAATTAGCTGCTTCTCTTAAACCAAGACGATTTGGGGTGGAGGACTTTCTTTCTTGAGCTATGATTAGTGCTGGGGATTCAGACCAGATGGAGAGCTCTTACCCAGCATGCGCAAGGCCCTTACTTTGCTTCTCGGCACTGAAAATAAGGGGGAGGGGAGATAATTCACAGATCTTGAAATGTTTTAATTCAAAGTGTACAGCTTATGTCACAGTCCCAAAGATAGGCAGACTTCAATCCGAATCCCAAAAAGTTTAAATCACACGTGCCACTCCCCCCCCCCCATTAATAGGCACTTCCTATTTTCTCTTGCCTCACTACCGACCACTAACTGCTTTCACGTTTTTCTGGATTTGCCAGAAGTGTATGTGTTTTAGTTAGGCTCCTGGTAGGTAGCTCAGGCTGGCACTGAACTCACTATTCAGCCCAATCTGGCCTGAACTTGAAACCCCCTTCCTTGGCTTCTCAGGATTTATACCAGTATTACAAGTATTCAGCGTCAGTCACAGCTAAGCATCTTACATAGATGGAACCACATAATATGTGGTCTTATGTGACTGCCCTTTCAAGCCAGTCCTTCTGGTTGATTCTGAGCCTCTAAAGGCTGAGTTGTCTCTGAAGCTATTCTTCTGGCTTGCTTTAACTTGCTTTCGAGATTCTCAAGTTGCTCTTGGTGCCAGGACGTTTTTCCCTTGTATTGATAATATACTGCAGTGTGTATATATACACCAAATTTGATTTACCCATTCATATTTGGGTCGTACACTAAGGCAGAAAGTTAACACGTGAACAGTTTTTCATGTGTAAAAACCATCGTCATTCACGTTAGCTTCTCTTTTCAGGTTGAACCGTGACACCTAACGGGGAATGCTCTTTACAACACTAGACTGCATTACTTTCTCCTTGGAAGCCTAGGCGCACGCGCACGTTCCTGCGGAGGTGGAAGGGTGTCCCGCCCCTCGCTCAATAACTCTTCAGATAATCTCGCAGGCGAATCCTGAGTGGCGAGGAAATGCAACCAATCCACGAATGTGTCCGGAAAGCGGCGCTCCGCAGTGGTTGATAAAGTCTGATGACGTACGCACCATCCAATGCGCAAGCGAAGGGCTGGGCTAGAGTCAGCTGGTGAACCACCTGACCGGAGCCTGGAGCCGGAAGCTACCTATCCCGTAGACTGCTCCCCCTGCACCTACGGCTGCCATGGTGAGTGAGGACGCATGCGCGGGCTTGTGCGCCTAGGGTTGCGCGTCCCTGTTCCCCAAACTTCGGTTGCCCCCTTATGGCTTGCACTCCGCTGTCACCCCCAGTCCACCCTGGGACCGAAAGGAAACAGAGATGGAAGGGAGGCGACCGGGAGGGCTGGAGAAGGAAGGCTCCGCTACCGGGTGTTTTGCGGCCGGGAGTAGTTTTGATGGCACAAGGGGCGGGGCATAAGGGCACTGGAATGAGAAGGGGCTGTGAAGTTAGGAAGGTGTCCTGGGTCACCTGCCTGACAAGTGGACGAGCTCAGGCGTCCAGTAGTGACCATGGATGGAGACTCAGTGTTACAAGCCTTTTAGAGGGTCTGGAAGGCTCATATCCAGGAGGGAGATGGGTTTACAAGGTTGTCATGGTTCTCACCTCTTGCCTCTTTACCCACTAGACTTCCGCACTGACCCAAGGGCTGGAACGAATCCCAGACCAGCTTGGCTACCTGGTGCTGAGCGAAGGTGCAGTGCTAGCGGTGCGTTGTGGGAAAGCGAGGCATGGGGTGGGGGCGGTGACGGGGTCCTTTGGGGGACACACAACCCAGAAATCCCTTCAAATATTTCCCAGTTTCTCTCAGTTGTCTACTTTTGTCCTCTTTGTGGTTCCCTGCTTGCCATATTTAATGTTTGGATATATAGTATAAATGCTTATTTCCAAAAGGTTTGGGGTATAGCTCAGTCAGGAGAGTGAGTTACTTAGCACGTACAAAGCCTTCAGTTCAATTCCCAATACTGCACAAAACCAAACACAGAGACACGTGATCTGTAGCCCCAGCACTTGGAAGGTGGAAACCCGCAGATTAGAAATTCAGGTTCATCTTTGGCTACGTATCAAGTCAGATCACAGTCTGGACCACATGTAACTCAGCCTCAAAAAACAAAAACCAAACTTTACCAAAATCATTCAATTAGTTGGTTACTTGTAGTATGTTTTTATTTGGGATATCTTTAAAAAAGCCGAGGACAACCTTTGGGAGTGAGTTCTCCTCCTGCCATGTGGGTCCTGAGGATTGAACTCACGTCCTTAGGCATTGAGGCAAGCACTTTTATGCTCTGAGCCATTTCACCTGCCTCTAGAATTTTGGGGGGCGGGGGCAAGACTTCTCTAGAGGCAAGGATTGAGCTGAGCTGCTAAGACAGAAGGTTGTGAACGAGGAAGAGAATTCTCAGGGCTGGGAGCTGGACATACTTGCCTGGTTGTGGTCTTGTGTTGAAACAGTTTGAAGAGGAAGGATGCTGTGGTAAGTAAGACTCTGATACTGAACTTCCTATGGCTAGCTTCAATATCTTTGGACAAATCTTGAGGGTTAAAGGGTTTTGAAAACATAAATGTGACTCACAGAAATGGTGTAGCATGACTGCCCCAGGAGAGCCATCTAAGAGACTGGCCGGGTAGCAATGAGAAGCAAGGGCTATCGACATTGCATCTATTTTTTTAGTGTCTGCACATGTGTGTGCCCATGCATATGCTAAGGCCAGTGCAGGACATTAGAGACCTCCTCTTACCCTTCTCTGCCTTATTCCTTGAGGTAGGGTCTCATACTGAACCTGGAGCTAGACTGGCAACACTGAGCAAGCCTTAGCAATCAACCTGCCTGTACACCCACAGTACTGGGATTCCAGGTGTGAGCGTGGCCATGTCGGGTAGGGGACTTGAACTCAGGTCCTCTTGCTTGTACAGCAAGCGCTCTTATCCACTGAGCCATTGCCACAGCCCAGAGATCACATCTTAGAGGTATTAGTATATGTTGGTAATAACTAGGTAAAGTACTTCTGCATGTACCTTACCTTTCTGATGTACTCATCCTGTAGGACTCTGAGCAGGGAAAACCAGAAAAGTACTATGGTACCTGAACAAATAAGAAAGTAAAAAAGGAAGCCGACCAAGGAGGTAGCTAAAGGGAATTTTGATGGCCTGACTGTAGACAGGAGATGGACTGATATGAAGGAGATGGACTGATAGCAGTTATAGTACATTTATTATGTAGGCACTGTTATAATATTCTCATTGTTTTCTCATGAAACTTCTACAAGCACAGAATATGGGTCCAATATACAGATGGAGAAACTGAGAGCAAAAGGAACTAAATCTAGTAAAGGGCCCATTTAGAATCAGTGGGAAGAGGGAGTAGAAACAGTTTGTCCACAGGAAGTCTGGACTACTGTCTTCTCATTGACCCTAGAAGTAGCCAGAGGGAAAGCTTCAAAGACAAAGTAGGTGTTTCTGCTTCATAGCCTTCAGACAAGGACAAGTGGGAAGACTGGGGACAAGTGGAACCTTCAAAGATTGAGCAGTTAGCTTAGTGGTAGAACATCTTCCTGGAATCCTCCATGAGGGAGTGAAGGCATGGCTCAGTAGTAGAACACTTGCCCAGGAGTCTCCCACTGAGGGGCTGGGGGTGTGACTCAGTGGTAGAGCCCCTGCCTAGAATCCCCAGTGAGGGGCTGGGGGCGTGGCTCAGTGGTAGAGCCCCTGCCTAGAATCCCCCAGGGAGGGGCTGGGGGCGTGGCTCAGTGGAGGGGCTGGGGGCGTGGCTCAGTGGTAGAGCCCCTGCCTAGAATCCCCCAGGGAGGGGCTGGGGGCGTGGCTCAGTGGTAGAGCCTCTGCCTAGAATCCCCCAGTGAGGGGCTGGGGGTGTGGCTCAGTGGTAGAGCCCCTGCCTAGAATCCCCCAGTGAGGGGCTGGGGTGTGGCTCAGTGGTAGAGCACCTGCCTAGAATCCCCCAGTGAAGGGCAGGGGGCGTGGCTCAGTGGTAGAGCCCCTGCCTAGAATCCCCCAGTGAGGGGTTGAGGGTGTGGCTCAGTGGTAGAGCCCCTGCCCAGAATCCTCCAGTGAGGGGTTGGGGGTGTGGCTCAGTGGTAGAGCCCCTGCCTAGAATCCCCCAGTGAGGGGTTGAGGGTGTGGCTCAGTGGTAGAGCCCCTGCCCAGAATCCCCCAGTGAGGGGCTGGGGGGTGTGATAGATCACTTGGTAATCACACTCTAGGTTTTGATTTTCTGCATGGCTATCAGTAGAGTTGCAAAAGAAGCCTGGTGTTTCAGAATGAGAAACAAAATGGCACAAGGGAAGGCAGCACCATCATAAAGGGGTTTTAGGTAGGATTTCTCTGAAGCTGGGTGATTTGGGACTACAGACAAGTATAAAGGGAGACCATGACAAGTATAGGAAACAGAGGTCCTGTGCCTTGAATTTGTTCCCAACTCTGGCCTCTTTCTTTTGTTCCTGCCCTCCTTCACCCACATGCAGTCATCTGGGGATCTTGAGAACGATGAGCAGGCAGCCAGCGCCATCTCAGAGCTGGTCAGCACAGCCTGTGGCTTCCGGCTGCACCATGGCACGAACATCCCTTTCAAGCGCCTGTCTGGTGAGCTCCTGCCTTTGTTGGGTGGTTGCTTCTAGAGACCTCCCTGCTCAGGGAAGGAATTCCTGGCTCCATTGCACTGACTCCCAGTTCCTCCTGGGGTTCCTGGTTCAACTACTGCCTTCATAGAGGTTCCTCTAGGATGAGTATGGAGCAGTAAGAATGAGAAGAGGTTTGCACAGCTGCCTGACCTCTGTGATCTACATAATTGCTTTGTCCCATCCCAGCCAATTTTGTTGTGACCCTCCATGGTGGCCGCTGTGCACGCTAACTCTCGCTCTCTTCCCTCTCCAGTGGTCTTTGGTGAACACACGCTGCTGGTGACTGTGTCAGGACAGAGGGTGTTTGTGGTCAAGAGGCAGAACCGAGGTCGGGAGCCTATTGATGTCTGAGCTATAAAAGGCACTGGCTGGAGAAGAGGACTGCCTCTGGGGCCTATGGCGGGGGGACATCATCTTCTACTGTGCTTGTTGGAGCTGGGCTTGTGCTCACCACCTCCTTCCTGACACCCACCTGAGGCACAAAGGCTTGGCAACCTGTGTGCTAAGGAAAAAGGGAAACTATGACTAGGGGGATCCCCTTTCTTCCCTTCTGCGTAATAAACTCTAGTCCAACCCTTCCAGGGCTCAGGATGTGTGCACACAGTGGTTTGTCTGGGTGGGGGTGAGGTTTCATCTTCTGCCTATCACCAACCTTCTAGGGAGACCGCTATGCCTCAGTCCCTCAGTCAGCGGGCCAAGACCACCACCAGGCATCCTAAAACTGACAGCTGGAGACAGGAGTGGTGGTGCACATCTGTAAGTAAATTAGGAAGCAGAGAAACATACGTAGAACAAACAGGCAGCTGTTTGCATACTGAAGGCCATCTCCCCTGTGGTCAACACACAGACAAACTCATATTCCCTCCCAAACAGCTTTTAATAGTTTTACTTCAGCTGGAAGATGTAGTCAGAGAATAAGTTACAGGAACAGACAAAAACAGAAAATAAGAAAACAGAACTTAAAGTGCTTCAGGCTGCCAACGTAAACATAAGGGGCACAAAGAGGCCCACTTAGCTATGTCCCCAACCCCTGAGACAGGAGAGTCATTGTCATTGTCGTGGGTCCCTTTACCACTACCACCCTCTTATCTTGGCCCTGTAGGTGGGTGCAAAGGAATTTTAGCGGCAGAGAGGATTGGACACGAATGAGAGAGAATACTCTGTAAACTCGGGACGACGTAAAGGATCGGGGCGAAGGAGCTCCTGCAGCCTTTGCCCTGCTGGGGTGGGGCCAGCCCCCCCCCCAAGAACTTAGGGAATACTGTTGGCTGAGCTGCAACCAGACTGCAGTCTCACAGCTTCCGCCCTCATCCCTCACCAGCAGACACAGACAGGCAGCCTAGCAAGGCCTCTCTGCCCACAGTGGGAGGCGCAGCTTAGGAACAAGGAGCCCTCCCAGGGCTTAGGCTCTCTGGTGTGTCCGGAGCTCAGCTGGTGCTACTTGACAGGCTCCACGACCAGGACTTTACACTCACGCTTGGCAATCTTGTCTAGAGAAAGCACAGCCTTGTCCGGGGGCAGGTAGAGGGGACGACCGACAGGGGAGGCCACAGGGGGGGTGATGGCCCTGCGTTCCATCACACTGCCTGACCTGGAAGAAAACAGAGGCTGTGAGCTGGCTCTGTGAGGGTAGAGCATCCCATTCAGTGGCCTGTTTTTGACCCCAACTCCCTTCTTGGTCAGACTGACATTAGTTCAGGTCCCTTACCTCATGAGGTGGCTACGGGAAGGCTGTTGGTGGGAGAAAGACTGAGAACGGCCCAGGCTGGCCTGGTGCCTCTCCACCAGGTCCCGGACAGCAGGACTGCTGGGGCTGCTTTTTCTGGACAGGGGCCGGGCCTCAGGTGGAGGGTGGGACACACTGGCAGTGAACTGGAGCTTCAGTTTCATGTGCTGGCTCAGCTGGGTAGGAAGGTACAGACCTTCAGACCCAGGTTGGGCTGGGTTTCCATTTTCCCCATGCCCAGCCTTCTAGTGCTACCTAAGACATTGCCCCTCTAGAAGTTAGAAGCCCTGACTATTCCACCCAACACTGGGCCCACCTCGAAGAGCCCCGTCCTCAGGGCCTGGAAGGCCACACTGAAGGTAAGCGCGCTGCCCTTGCGGGAGAAGCCAAGGTTATTGAGGGGTGTGTGGCAGACGATGGAGTCTAGGGCTGCCTGCATGGCCCGACGTTCCTCCTCACAAAGCTGCTTTCCTGAGGACAGAAACACGTACCCGTGAACACTGGACAACTTTCCTCAGCTCCCACAAGTCTTTATCAGCACAGGGGGTGTTTAATTTGCAAAGTGCTCTTTGGGGTAAACTGAGTAAATGTTATCTTTTGCTGAGGGTTATAGACAACGACGGTTAATGCTATGTGCTGTGGCCTGTTCTAACCCAGATGCTGTGTAACTCCATTAATATGCATATCAAGCTGTGAGATGTTATTTACTCAGTTTTAGAGAGGATAGAAGCTCAGAGAGAGGAAGTAACTTACCCAAGGTCACAGAGCTAGTAAATGTGTGTGTGTTGGGGAGGAAGGGGGCAACAAGGGACTTGTACCAGAGGGCACAGGTCCAGTGTCTTTGCCTACTGCCTATCTTGACCCTCCATCTATGACCCTGGATGACTAACTAGGGACACCAGAAAGCCATCCAGGTGCTGCAAGTCATCCACTGAGATGGGGCTGGCACCACTTGGAGCTGTCTGTCCTCACTGTCCTGCCTCTTCCTTTCCCTGTCCCTCCCAGGGGACAAGATCTCAGCCTGGTAGGTGACCCACCAGCCTGTGCGTGTTCCGGGGTCCACACAAGCCTCACAGCAAGGAAGTCTTGGAGGTTGTTGAGCAGGGTGTAGGTGACAGTGAAACGCTCGTAGGTCCGAACAGGGGACTCACAAGAAGCGGTCATCACAAAGCAGGGGCGGTCTAGGCGGACACTGGGCAGGCTAGGAGCAGTGAGAGAGGAGGCTAGATGTATGTGTTAGGCAGAGGTAAGCAGGAGACTGCCTGATGGGTCTCCCGCATACTCACCGGTAGTGGGTGTAGATGCTTTGGGTGAAGGGCAGCTTAGGGGTAGACCACTGAACCACAGCAATCAAGGGGACTTCAAGGCCCTGCAGATTGGACAAAGGGAGACTTCCCATGTTTAGAGGCTCATGGCCTTTCCCTTCCATTGTGTTTTCTTTGAGTTCTCCAACTCTTTATATAGCTGGGGACAGCCTCAAACTTCTGACCCCTCCGCTACCTCCCAAGTGCTAGGATCCCTGAGCAAGCACCCTACCACCTGAACAGTTCCCGAGGCTCTCACCACTTCTGTGAACACATGGGCTCACCTCCTTGGCCCCAGGAGGGGGCTGCTCGCCCCCTCTCAGCTGAAACAGGAAGTTGTGTTCCTCCAGGGCACTGAGTGGACAGGGGAAGTAGCCAGAGGTACCAGGAAGCCGACAGAAGGAGCCCATGGAGACTTCCCCAGACTGGTGGCTAGTTCAGCAGAAAGGAAGGCATGATCTTAACTGCATGGCATCGCTGTCCCCACCTCTCCACAGCCCTGCCTCCCCCCAGAACCTCACCAGACATTGTCCACCAGGAGCACAGAGCCATCGGGCATGACAGGTAGATAACTGGCGTTGAAGTTGGGGAGGATTCGGATATCCCAGATGGAGATCTCTTCCTGGGAAGAGCTATTCAGCACTGGATAGGGGAACAAGCCCAATTCAGAGTTGCGAGAGCCCTCCCACCCCAACTCCACCTTTACCTAACATACTGGCCCGACCCATCACTGCCCTCTAGCTAGTCAAGCCTTGAGCCAGCACATCTGCTAACCCTTGAGGACGGTCAAGTGTTTTCCAGCCACAGTGAACTGCCGGCATTTCAGAACTGGAGGGGGCAGCAGCGTCAGTAGGGTGCTCACTGCAGAGAGAGGATGAGGCAGGAAATCAGACCTCCGCACACAGATCTTCCCTTCCACTGTGGCCCCTCTAATCTACTCCTCTCCAAGCTCAAGCTTTCCCCCTCTCCCCCACCTTGGGCCTTGAAGGCGCTCTGTTCTCCACGGAAAGTCTCCCCAGGAGATCGAGTCTGTAGCAAGCGCAGGTAGCCTTGATCTCTGACTTCTGGTGCCTCGACCTCCCGCTTCCACACGGTCACTACAATCTAGGTACAGGAGCCATTGGACCATGATCACGAGGAGTGGTAGATGGGTCTTGAAATGTTATCTGAATTATAGGGCAGAAGCTCCAGCTTTGTCATCCTACCTTGGCCTTGGGTGTCCCTGGGGGCAGTCTATCCAGTGAAACGGTTAGTGGGAAGATGACCTCATCTGTGGACACAATCGGTTCTTCCATAGGCAGCTAGGGGTTTCAAAGGGGGTGAAGACGTCAAGAAGGTGTCAAAGATGTAGAATCCTTTAACCTCTCTGCAAGACAGGGCAAGTCTTCATGCCCACCCCTGGATATCAGCTGCCTCCCAGCTTAGGTCCCTCTGCAAGGCAGGACAATGCTGTCATCTGCCTCCTGCATCAGGTCCCTACGGAGTCCATGCTCCAGACTGCCTCTCTTGCTTCCAGCAAACCTCCCCTCAGCCCTTGTCACCCAGAGATCCTCACCGTGGTCGCTCCCCCTGAGGTAGCAGGGCCCGGGCCGTGGGTGAGAAGGGGGCTGCAGCTTCGAAACAAACCCCCGCCCCCGGGGTCCCCTCCCCCCGGGGGGTCAGCATCCTGGTCGCCGGCGCTGCCGCACCCAGGCAGCACTCCTCCGGCGCTGACCGAAGCCAGGGCGGCCAGGGCAGTCGCCAGCTCAGTCCAGGCCCCTCGGGATGCCAAGCCTGTGCCGCCCCCAACGCCAGGCCCCGCGCTGCCCCGGCAGCGCAGCACCAGCAGGAAGCGGACTGTCTCCCCCAGGTACAGATGGTTGCGCCTGGGCAGTGCCCGGTACCGGCCCGGGTCCCCGGCCAGCTCGGCGCGTGGCGGCAGCGGCACAGCCGGGAAGTACATCGAGTAGTCGCATTGGGACTCCATTGGATGGGGAGGGCGATGCGACCCGAGACCGGGCCGGCAGGGAGCCACGGGACCGGCGGGAGCTCGGCCGGCGAGTCCCAACACCGGAGAACCGCGGCTCCGCCCAGCAGGCAGCAGGACACACCAGCCTGGCCCGGAAACCAGGGAAACGAACCCGGAACCTAGACCCAAAGGCGCCGGAACAGGGGTGCGGGGTTGAATGACTGAAGAGAAAGCGGAAGCGGAAGGAAGGGGGCGTGGCCTACGAGGGTCCTCGGAGGAGTCGAGGGGTGAATGCAGGCTGCTGAGGAACCATTAAAGATACTAGACAGGCTTCTTTGGGTAGAATTTACTTTTACTCGTCTCTGTTTCCCTCCTTTCTCTCTTTCTCCCTCTCTTGCTTTCTCCCTGACTTTCTCTTTCTGTATCCTCTCTCTCAAGCTTCTTTCCTTTTATGACAGGTTTTCCTGTAGCCTAAGTTATATACTCCCTGTATAGCTGAGGATGAACCCAAACTTTTGTTCCTTTTTGCCTCCATTCTCCGGAGTGCTGGCATTACAGGTATGTTCAGGTCTGACACTTGCAGGACTGGGCGTTGAGCCCAGGGGCTTCACGATTGCTAGGCAAGTATTCTGCAAACTGAGCTACGTCTCTGTCTTTGTTCTGCATTTGTTGCTGCTGCGGCTGCTGCTGCTGCTGCTGCTGCTGCTGCTGCTGCTGTTTATTGCTGGTGCGTGTGTGTATGTGTTACTGGAATGCCTGAGCCTCAGCCTCATGCTAGCCAGTCGTTTTACCAACGGCTGTATCCCCAGCCTTGAGGAAATATTAAAAGAAAAGAAAAACCCCTTCTTAGTCTAATTTCTAGTCAATAAAAGATTCTCCATTACTTCCCCTTTTAGAGCTCTACATAGAACAAAGAACTGGGGGCAGGAGAGATGGCCCTTTGGTTAAGCGCACTTGCTTTTCTTGCAGAGGACCAGGGTTTGGGGTCTCAACATTCTCATGGTGGCTCACAATAATTGGTAACTCCAGTTCCAGGAGGTCTGTGGGCACCAGGCATGCATGTGGTGCAGATTTACACATGCAGGCAAAACACTCATACGCATAAAATAAATCTAATATTTTTTTAAAAAAAATAAGTAAATGTTTCATAGCATTTATTCATCCAACAAATACTTTTACAGTGAAATCAACACAGCTCCACAACTAATATTTCGTAGAGACGTGGACATATGTCATGCCCAAAACACTCTGTGTCACTCTCATCTTTTGCCCCTCCAGGGGGCTTTGGGGAACTGCTACATGAATCTGTCTTGAGGCTTGAAGAGGCAAAGTTAGGGGTTGGGGGAAGGGGCAGATGCTGCTGGGATTCCTACAGGAAGTCCAGACAACGCCAGTCTCCCCTTAGAGCAAACTTCCGTTCCTTCTGAGGGAAATGGAGAGGCATCTAGAGGTCTTCCACCCTTTGTATGTGTCCTAATTTGTAGTCAATACCTATGGGGTCAGTGGCTTTGAGGTCTTGAGAGGCAAGGAGACTACAGGAGGAAACTGCTTAGCGTCAAGTTTATCCTTATACTGTAGCTCAGGGGTAGCCAAGCGTTCACATTCCTCTTGGTCTTTCTGGTTCAGTCCATTCTGAAGTACATAGCCCAATACCTTAGCTGATCCAAACTGGAAAGGACGGAGTCTTACATCAGTGATGTATTTGGGGTCTAAAGCCTCACCGCCCATCAGGCAACGCCTAGCCAGAGCTTCTCTTCGAGCCCGGAGCTCAGCCACAGCACGTTGCAGTCGACTCCGGCCATATTGTTCTATCCGTGCCCACAGACTACGGTTGAAGTGGGTATAAAGAGCCCAGTCTAGGTTATTCCAAGCTCGGGCCTGTTTGGTCAGCTGCTGATCTTCACCAGTCGCCACAGTCTTATTGGCAGGACTGAGAATGCTCTGCTCACTTCCAGCCTGGGCATTGTGCATGAAGCCCACCACATCATCCAGACCCCAGCACAGGGCATCTGCCAACAGAACCAATGACTCATCAAAGTACTCAGCCACCATCACCAGGTCAAAGACCGAGTCCAACCAGGCCAGACCCCACTGAATAAAGGATGAGGGCCCAAAATCTGAGGAGGCAAGACTGGCTGGCTGCTTGTAACTCTCGGCAGCTGTGGTAATAGGTCGGAAGAGAGTTCCAGGACTAGCACCAGAAGGTACAATATGTAGCTGGAGGGATTTGGGGTCTCTGGGTAGATGGGGACTCACTCTCATGGTCTTTGTCTCTGGGGGGAAGGGCAAACCAAAGTCGAACCATAGTAGGTTACGGGCATAATGGTTGCCTCGGGCCCCGGGTCTGTAGAAGGCTCGAGGGTTGGACAGGAAGGCGGCCAAAGATGGTGCCTTTCGGAAAGCCGATGAAGCTGATTTGTAATAGGAGAAGGCAGAGCGAGCTAGAGCCGCTGGATCTCGGACAATGGAAAAGAAGAAGCTATCAGAAGGCATGACCTGAAGTACCTGCAGAGGAGAGAAAGAACAGACACAGAGAGGAAGAGCTTGGCTGAGGAGAAAATGAGGACCAGCCGAGGCTCCGATGAGCCTTCAGACTCTGCTGTCCACCCTCAGCTTCCCCAGTAGCTGTGACCTCGGGGGGAATTACATAACACCTCTGAAACTCGACTCGCTTGTCTGCAAAAGGAAAGTGGTCAGAGGTTCCCAGATGATTCGGAAGGATACCCACGATAACAGCTGGTCAGATACCTTGAGCACAGAAAGCTTAATTTCCTTGGGTCTTTGTGTCTTCATTGGTTGCGAAACTCTCAAACCTGGGGCGGAGGGGAGCTCAGCACGAAAACACAAGTTCATATTCTCAGTCCACACATAAGAGCCAGGCAACAGGGGTGCTCACCCACAGACTCCGTGTTGAGGAGGCAGAAACAGGAAGAACCCTGGGTGTTAACTGGCACACACTCGAAATCTCTTAAGAACCAAACCTCATGTTCACCTCTACAACAAAAGTCTATTTGGATTCAGTTTGTGTGTGTGTGTGAGTGTGTATGTGTGTGTGTGTGCGTGCGCGCGTCTATGTGTGAGGGTGTGTGCACTCGTGCATGTGGACTCTGGCAGAGAACCTCATTCCTCAGGCATCATCTATCTTTGTTTTTAAGATAGGATCTTTCACTGGCCTGGGACTTCTCAACTAGGCAAGGTTGGCTAGTCAGGGAACCCCAGGGTCTCTCCTGTCTCTGTCTCCTCACTGCTGGGAACACAGAACCTGCTACCATGCCCAGCTTTTTTACATGGGTTCTGGGGCTCAAATTCAGGTATGATGCTTGCATGGGGAACATTTTACTCCCATCTCCCCAGCCTTGCCTCCTTTTGACATAAGGCACAGTGACCTTGAACTCTTGCCTCAGCCACCTGAACATTGCAGTTACAGATAGGTGCCAACATGGCTAGCGCAGAAACCTGTTAAATGCCTTTTCTGGGACAGTCATGGTCACAGCTTCAAGACAGCAACTGACCCTGAGGCTTCTCAGGATAGAAGGAGGGAGACACCAGTGGTAACGGCTGTGCTCAGGCTAGTCCAAGGTGGGTGCAGCACAAGGCACTTCTGGGACTCCTGAGGAACTTGGAGAACAAAAGACTCTCCTTAAGCTTAAGTAGGAGGGTGTAGCATTGAGGAAAAACTGATAGGACTGAAATCTGGAGTGTATGTGTTTATTTCTCAACAGGTACCTTGATAACCAAGGCTGAAACATGGCTGTTGCATCCTGATTAGCCTGGTATGTCAAGAAGCTTTCTATTGTGATAGTGACTTTTTATCATGGAACCCAACTTGACTCTTATCACAGTGTGCTTTGATGACAAGGCTGTCCTTAAGGAAGTTTTAAGAATTACTGTCTTGCGGTGGACAGATGAGTTAAGTAGTTAAGACCTTTTACGAAGCTCTTATGAGAGCTGTTATTCAGATCCCAGCACCCGTGTAATGAGTCAGGTATCTCCCAAATGCCTGTAAACTTACCTCCAGTGGCAGAAGAGATAGCCTGAGAGCCTAGCCTTATGTTCAGGGAGGGGCCCCGCCTCAAAGGCAGAATAGGCAGAGAATGACAATGAGGACCCTGACATCTTTCCCAACCCTTCTCTCATGTACACACACACACACACACACACACACACACACACACACACACACACGAAAGCTGAATGTATGATAAGTCTTGACTTGAAACCCCCATCTGATCTTTCCTTTCAGTTCCTTGCCCACTTCGCCAGTCTTTCTCTGTTCTCCTTCCAAGTGCTCCTCCTCCCTCACGATGCTAGGATGGCAGCGTGAGCCACCAGACCCAGTGCTTTCTTTTCCTTCTGAGAAACGCTCACCAGTTTAAGCTTGTGAGAGAATGTGCTATCTCTCCCATGAGAAGTTTCCTTGGTGGGGGGGGGAGGTCAGAACTGGGGTCTTTTTTTCGTTGTTGTCATTTGTTTTTGAGACAGGTCTGGTAATGCGGCTCAGGCTGGCTTTCAACTATTTCGTTTTTAAATTTTTAAAGGTAGGATGTTTCGTATTCTGGACTGACTTTGAACTGACTGTGTAGCTGAGGCTAGCCTTGAACTCCTGATCCTTCTGCCCCCCTGAGTGTGTACCACCACAGTTGCTTTACGGGGTGCTAAGAATTGAGCCGAGGGCTTTCTGCATGTTAGCCAATGGCTCTACATCCCTAGTCGGACCTCCAGTCGCCTCCTGTCTCAACTTCTCCAGTTCTGGGATTCAAAATGTCCAACAATTCTGTACGTGGTTGAGAGCTTTACACAGAACCGATGAGAAGTCTCAAATGTGGTGCTTATACATAACCACAGCACTAGAGAGACGGAGACAGGATCCTAGGGGCTCACTGGCTAGTCAGTGAGCAGGTTCCCGGTTCAGTGAGAGACCCTGTCTCCAAAACTAAGATGAAGAGTGAGAAAGACGTGTGGGATTGACCTCTGACTTCCACAAGCACACGTACCCTCCACACGAAAATCCCATCTGAGAGGAGACTCTTGCTTCCGACACTACACCTGCCCCAGAGAAAGGACATTTGTAGAGAGAGCAATAGGAGACCTCACCTTTATGCTCCAGGGTCCAACTCGCACGTAAACCCTCATACCAAGGCATGTACCTTCTCTTTCAGATCTTGGCCACAAGCCTGAGGAGATCTCTTTCCTAGTCTACCCTCACTGTACCTTCTCACCTCTTTGAGGTTGAATCTCATGTGATGACAGAGGATATGGAAAGGCTTCTGGGTATCCGAACTCTGAGGATGGTAGCCTTTGACCTTAGAGGCCTGGAAAAGCTTTGGGTAGCCAAACTGGTAGTGGGCAGGCAGGGCAAAACGTAGCCCTTGCTGGTCCCCGTAGCGATGAAGGAGATTGAGCACAGAGCTGCTCCCAGATTTGTGTGTCTTCAGGAATACAAGTCGCTGTCGGGGTAGGCAAGACTTAACAGTTGGTCCCAGTGAAGGGATCCAGGACTGTCGGAACTGCAGTCCAGGTAGCCTGGAAAAAAAAGATGGGGAGGGCAATGTCCTGCCCCTTAGCAATATGTGAAGTAGGTAGGTCCTTGTAATGAATAGACAGTAAGGACTCCCACCCCCGCCCCCAAGTATTTACCCCCTAGAGTCACATCTCCAAGTGGGATCAAGGAAGAGTACTTTTGTGGGGGTTATAGTCAGAGAGGTAGGACAGGATAGGGACTCACCTCCTCTGGAATGATCCCCCCAAGAACTGAAGGCCAAATCCGATGGTCATGAAGACTCCCAGAGCCACCCCCAGGCTCCGAGGCCTCCAGAGCCTCATGGTCCTGGCAGGAGACAGAGGGCCCATGTATCACAAGAGAAGTGACATTAAAGAGGGACAGAGCCAGGGCCAAGAGCCATGGTGGCAGAGAGAGCTGGAGATGGCCGTCCAGCCGTGGAAGGCACCCTTTGAAGATCAGGGGATCATTTCCCAGGCCTCCTCGAAGCCCTTGTTGAGTCTGCCCCCTGAGTTAGCAGATTTTTGCCTCTGTCAGCGTCTAGAAGGGAAATGAGGGGTAAGGAGAGGAGTCTAAGGAGCTTTTCTTCTGCCACTGAGACCTGAGGCAGGGATGGGGAACAGCCTGGTGTGTGGGTGTGGGCGTGTGCACGTTCTGTACGGGGGACCCTCGTGGATAACCTGGCATCTATTCCTTTGGCTCCCTACCTTGTTTGTCTACTGTCACTTCCTAGCTCTCACATTGTACTCATCCCTCCAAGCATGGGCATTTAACGGGGACAGAGATAAAGCCAGGACCCAGATCTCAAATGAAACACACAGTAAACGAGATTGAACCTGTTGGCATTGTCAAGCCAGGTCCTGGCTGCCTTCTGAGTCTCTCTGTCAATAACAAATAGGAATGAAGAACCTCCCTCCTTCTGTAGCTAGTATAGGGAGAAACTTTAGGAAGGAATGGAGGACCAGATAGGGACAGGTTGGGTAACCCAGGAGAAGGAAAGGGGGGCGGTGGCCTTAGAGGAGTGCGTGGTGAGCCACTGTTTCTGTGCTACCCACTCAGCACAAGAAAGGCTCCAAGGTCTAAAAGGGGCTGATGGAAATGTGGGTCTACAGAGCCCCCAGATATACCCCATCCCACTCCGTAATTCTACCAGTGCAGACGGCAAGCAGAAAAGGGAGGGTTTTGATTGATTGATTCTTCTTTCCCGGCCTTAAGCGTCCTGATTAATTTGGAATGTAACTCCATCTTTTCAGATCACACCCTACAATCAAGGATCAAAGTCCTTCCAACACGCTTAAACGGTCTCCTTCCCCAAACTAGCCTGGCTGATCCCAAGCGGAAAGGTTCCAAGCTGGCTGTGCAGAGATCCGCCTCCTCCTGGCATTATCCCTAGCTCCCTCCTCGGAGCACAGCCCCCAGGATTCAGCCAAGAACTCACTTCCCTATCCCGAGCTAAACTCGATTTCTTCCCATCCACCTCGAGCTCCTCTCAACACCCTCATCCCAGCTCTCCCTCTGCGGCGTTGATGAGTTCTGCATCTGTCTCTGGCCCCTTGTTAAGGGTCTTCTGTGAAGCCCTCAAGTCACCTTCCAGAAATTCAAAGGTCCCTCCACTGGTTCCAGACCCAGCTTCCCTAGGCACTCACCAGGCCATAAGGACAGCAGTCGAAAAACCAGGTCAGGCTCCCCAGCCTCCGCCCGGCTCCTCAGCTCCGCGGATCAACTAGCCCTACAAACTTTTCTCAGCACCCAGACTCCTCCCCCTCCCCTCCCTTTGTCCCGCCAGCCCAAGCAGCCGCTTACTTGCTAGCTTGGGCATTGATGGTCTCTCCGGGTCTCTCCTCTCCCTGTCCCTTTCCCAGTCTCCGCTGGGGAAAGATGGCCTAGACTGCCTTTGAGAGATGCCACTTCTACCCTCCTTTCAAGTAGGAATCAATTACATCTTTTTCTTTCGGCTTTCCACAAAACAAGAGATTTATTCAGGTGAAGAGACTGAAAAGAGAGACAAAGAGGCTGCCAAGAAGAGCAGCCCTTACCCCGAAGGCAGGAGCAGTGGCGTGTTAATCTAAGTAGGCCTGGTGTTCTGCACTTTTTACAGGTACTTCCTCATGTAATTTGTTTGATCTCCAAATTGTTTTTCAATGCATTAAGATACCTCAGGCTTGAGAAATACAGGGTTGTTCTTTAGGGCTGCTTGCTCCCAAGGGACAGACTCCAAGAGGGAAGACGCAGGTAGAAATTGAGCCAGTTACAGACGCCCACGGGGAAGTAGACTGGAGGAAAGGCACTGCACGTACAGGAGGACGCCAGTTCAAATCCTCCATAACCACGTAAAGACGGTAGGCTTGGTCACAAACACATCTTCCCTGTAATTCCAGTGATATGGGGTGTGTGTGTGTGTGTGTGTGTGTGTGTAAAAGGAACATTGGAACTTGCTGGCTGCCAGCCGGGCATCAGGTTTTGTGAGACTGCCTGTCTCAGGGGAATAAGGCGGTGATATGTCTCTGAGTGTGCACATGTGCAACACGCACACACACACACACACAGCCATACACATGGTCAAATAAATTGTTTATTTACCAATAAACACCGATGTGAATACTGAAACATGAAATAAAAGCTTTGGAAGGATGTAGACAGCAAAGGTCACAAGATGGGTTCCCCCATATTTAAGAAACAGATGGTTTTAAAAGCCAATAAAACTCAGGTCCTACCTCCCACCCTGCCTGTTCCACTATCAGCACCTAGTTTTATGGGTCTCCAACGCTCAATCCTCCTGCCTCAGCCTCCAAAATAATAGTGGTTTACAGGCAAGTGACATCACTCTCAGCTAGTTTATTTGTTCATTTTCAATATCAGGTACCCCCATGCCAATAGTGCCACCCCTCCCTACTTCCAAGTTCCTTCAACCCGATCCCAACCCCCACCCCCTGCCTTTTGCATCAATGAGACCCAAGCCTTAAAAGAGCTGAACCACACTCCCTTCCTAAATAAATATCCCCAGTTCCCAAATGAAAAAATAAATATTATGAACACCCATCTACCTCCCCTCCCAACCCACTAATAGGAAACTCCTGGATTTGGGGCCCCAGCCATTTACCTACAAAGTCCCTTTCTGCCCTCCCGGTAGCCCCCTTCCATTCTTCCTCATGCCCAGCTGAGGGAGGTGGAAGGAAAAGGCCACTAAGCCTCCTGACGCTAGGGCGCCCCTCGCTTGTTATCGCAGTCCAAGCAGGGTCAGGGCTGAGGGGAGGAGAATGAAGACACGTGGCGCATGGAGGCCAACAGACGACCCCAGATTCCTGCTTCGGCCCTGGTTGTATCTGGCACTGCCACTTCCTCCTCTCACTCCAAGACCATCCCTTCGAGGAGGACGAGGTGGCCTTGGAGGCCTGGCTGGGGGAACCACAGGCGCTGCCCCAGCTTTCCAGTCGTCTGCGTACTGCTGCCCCCCTCCGGAGCCACTGCCGTCTTCATCTGTGCAGATGGACAGGAGAGGTAGATGGTAGAGAGGAAGAGCGAGAGATTCCGAATGGAAGGGAAACTGAGGTAAACCATAGCATGTTGTTTTTATATATATAGCCATGCATGGAAATGCCAAAATGGAATCTATTACTTTGTAAATTGATATAAAAAAGAGATAAAGAGGACAAGAGGACACCCAACTGTGAGCGATGACAGGAATACCAGGGAGGAAACACATAATCAGATACTAGACAAGGAAATGGGAGAAGACAGAGCAGAAAAAGAAAAGAAAAGTCATGGGAGAGCAGGCGGACAAGAAGCCAGAAAACAAAAGTAGAGAAACAGGAGTGGGGGGAGGGGGAGGAGTTGGGAGAGTATCCAAGACAAGAAAAAGTGAATGTGCTTGTTTATCTTTTTGCCTAATTTCACGGGCTGGGAGGGTGGAGGTGGGAACAGTCCAGTGACATCATAACTAGCTTCCCTGCCCCCGGTTCTGCTCTTTACAATAAATTTCCTCAGTGTTCAGTAGTGATGTTCCGTAGGGATGTTCCTGTCTCCCACTATGATCAAGGATGGAGAGCTTTGAGACAGGCACTTAAGGCTTTTAAGTGAATAGAAATGATTGAAGCTAATTAATGTGGGGCAGGATGAGGGGCGGAAGGGTGGCTAGTGGGGCAATGTGTGGGACTCGAAGGGGGATGGGCAGGAGTAGAGGCGCAGAGGGAGGTGGTGTCAAGGAGCAAAGGGGAGTTCCAAGAGCAGATGAGACTTGAGAGGCAGTGGGCTGGGCTTCAGGGCTGGCTCTTATGAGGACCGTGGGTGGGGCTTGAGAAGCAGTGCACCAGGGCCTGGGTCAAGGGGCCTTGCAGAGTGGGTTTCTGAGCCTCACCCGCATCATGCATGTCAAGGTCCTGGCCCAGCGCAGCCGCCTTCATTCGAGCAGTAGCTGCTCGGAGATGGAGCCTCCGCCGACGTGTCGGGACATCGGGACTCGAAGTATCCAACTCCGGGTTATGGAGCTGCTCGTTCAAGGAGCCCACGACCACAGGCGACATATACCTGAGAGCACAGCACCCCGAGAGCTCCCGCTGCAGCTTTCCCTCCTTCCAGATTCCCATAGCCGCGGGAGCCCTACACTCACCGGCCTCTCCCAACCCCAGTCCAGCAGGGTGCCGCCTCCTGGGAGAGATCTGCCGCCATGCGGGAGTCCCCACACACCGTAACGGGAAGTCCAGCCCAGAAGCCCCGCACTCGGCTAAGCCTCTCTCGGAGCTCCCAAACCTGCAGGACAGAAAACAAAGCTGCAGCGCTTCAGAGCGGCTGTCATGCCACACCCACCAGCACCGGCGGCGGCTCCACTACGAACCAGACGGTGCAGATTAGTGCCTGCCGCTGTTGTGGGGCGTTCTTCCTCAGCTGACGCCCTCCATGACCGGCTAGTCTCTTCCCGGGGTGCTGGTGCTCGCCGGTTACGGGATTGCACCGGGTGAGGCGTCCCACATTCCTGAAACACCTTATGCACGGGAAAGACCAATAGTCGCTCTGAAGCAAACCACCCTGTGTCCTGCCTCCAAAACTACAGTGCCCCATATGCCCTATTGTTTCTGACACTCACACCTCAACTCCACCGTCCCCTCTCTATACCTTGGCTGACACCTTTACACTGTTTTCCTGCAAGTGCATCAAACCTTCTGAGATCTTCACCCCTATGGACTCAGCAGCCAGCTCGAAGGAAAAGGGTCCCTGGAGTTTCTCAGCCAGCAGCAGGAGACCATCTTGAGGGGAGGGGAGAAAGAGAAAGGAGATAGTAGGGGAGCCGCACTGATCTAGTGTGTTCCCACACATTTCACTGGGGCCTGAGAAGGAAAGAGCACTTTGCCTGTGAGACAGCATGAGAACTCCACCTCCTTCTTATTCTTCCCCCACTTTGGTTTTAGGCCACCCTCTCCTTATTCAAATGGCCCCCAACCTTACTCAGGGTCCTTCTCCATATAGGGCTTTCTTGAGCCCCCTCACCCAGATATCCGCCCCATTCAGGCTCCAATCCCCTGCTGCTGAGACAGCCGTGGGCCACATTGAGACAGAAGCCCCGGCAGGGCATAAGCGAGGGTACTCCCCGACAAAGTGGGCAGCCGATCAGACGCATGAGGGCCTGTCTGCAGCCTTCCAACATGGGTACCTGTGGGTAGAGAATGGGTCTGGGCATCTATGAACACCCAGGTTGTTCTTAGCAAGCCTGATACTGGGCAGAGAGAGGTCAAAGATCCTGACCCACCTCCCCAGGCTATCTGTTGGAAGCTGGATATGAGCAACTGTGGCTGGTGACCCCATGTGGCACCCGGTGATACAGGACTGCTACAGGACTGAGAAGGGGGGTACCTAGAGAAAAGGTTGCTGATTCTGCTTCATGAGAGGGGTTTGACTAGGGTGTTACTGAGGAGGAGGTAGTGAGGAAAGATTCAGGGGCAAGAGTGAGCCCAGGCTGAGGAGAGAGGAAGGAGGTGAGAGGTGAGGCTGGGGACAGGTCCAGTGATGAAGAGAGGCCTTTTGGGAGGAGGGAGGGGGCACTGAGGGGTTCACTACAATCTTGAACTGCTATGGAAAGACTAGCAGAAGGCATGTGCGTCACCAGAGGGAAGACCAGAAATCCCAGGAGATCATGTCAGACACCCCGTGGAGGCCTGACTTTGGCCTCCCTTCCAGATGTCCTCTGGAGCACCAGAGTCCAGGAACAAGTAAGAGACAGCTCTAGGCCTCTCCTGCCAGCTGGTGTCTGTCTTCTTTACTTCCTGGGCTCTGTCCGTATTCAGGACCCCTCTAACCTTAAGTGCTTCGCTGACCACATTTCTTCCAGTCTCCAGACCCTGGACCAAGGCCCGGGCTGCCACCAGTGCCCGGGTTATCTGGAGGGAAAGAAGATGAGAAAGAAAACAAAACAAAACAAAACGAACCCACGAAAATGATTATCAGTTAGTCAGGACTGGAGTGGAGGTTGAGTTTGTGGGATTACCTTGGTGATATATAGAGGGGGATTCAATAGGCCCAAAGGCATTGTGGTCTAAAAGCGCTGGGTATTGGGAAAGAGCTGGTAGAGTTTAGAGACAGACTGTGTATCAGAACGCTGAACCTACAGCTAGAAGACAGAGGGCGTGAGCTCCTCCATCACTACTTATTGGCTCCAAGACTTGCCTGGGAACCCATTTTTCTCCTCTGTAAAATAACGGGACTCTTATTTACCTCAAACAATTATGGTGATCATTTAATGTGATTCTGTAAGTGAAAATGATTCCCAACTTTGGTGCCCAATTCTTATTTAGTTGAACCACAGGAGGTTACCATGTTAGGATTAGAGCGGTGTTGGCAGAAAGTAGTTGAGGGTGGAGGGCCAAGTGTGTATATAAAAGTAGGGCAAAGAATGCACTTAAAGGAGACCAAGGGGCACTGGTCAGGCCTAGGTGACCAAGGCTTGAGATGGGGATCACCAATCAGAGAAGGCTAGAATGCGGGCCATGAGTTCAGAGGTGACATGGGCACAAAAGGGGGTGGTTGCCTCGGAGATGCTCATAAGTTAGAAGTCACTGGGGTCAGAGGTTGCTGGAGCTCAGGCTGTGGGACCTCCTCACCTGTAGGCGGAGGCGGCGGGGCGAGTCCCCGAAGGGCTGCAGAGAGCCATCAGCAGTTGAAGTGAGCCGAGTAAGGCAGAGCAGGAAATCAGGAGGGAAACTGTATTGTGGGTGCAGCAAAGGGAAGGCTCTCTCCAGGAGCTGGGCCCAGAAATCTGCCAAGGTGTCATCTAACCCCTCGCCAGACTTCTCATAGTAGTCCCGCAGGCCGGAGAACAGGCTATTGAAGATGACGGCATGCTGGGAATACAGGCGACCATAGGAATGCGAGAAGAGCTGGGCCAAAGAATGCTGGGATATAGACAGCATCTCCCGAAAAAACTCTAACAGAAGTAGAGGGATGAGAAGAGGAAAGAGAGGGAGGGAGAGCAGGGGAAGGGCAGAGGCAGGAGGGAGTGAGGAAAAGAAGAGGCAAAAGAATTAGAAGCTGAGCAAGTTGGAGATCTGGAAGACTGGGAACAGGAAGGGCAGGGTCCTGGAGAGAATGTGGAGTGGGGATCGGAGATAAGCAGAGAGTTCTGGAATGGGTGGTGGTGGGCTACCTATGACTTCGGGAGGTGGGAATAGGAAACGGGGGGGGGGGTTCAAGGCATAAACATAAAGAGGTGTGAAGCACATTTGGGGAACCCCCAGAGGTTCTCACCGTTAAACTTTCTGTGCCGGGCAGCCAGCGTGTGAATCAGGAAGGAGCCACTGTCTTCCACCAGGCCACGGAAGGTGACCTCAGCATCCCTGATCAACTTCTGCTCTGTCTCACTGGAACAGCAGGTGTACTCCTGAGGACAGATCTGAAGGTGCTCACCTGGGCAGAGGAGACAGGGAGGAGTACTGGATGGCAAGAAGGGATATAGGAATTTCCTTTCATCCCCTGCCTATATCTGGGGGATGATTTCCTCTTCCACCTGCCCGGTTTCTTTTTCCTTTGTTTGCCCCTTCAGCCCTACCTGAACCCCCTCCTTCATTGTCCCTCACCCATCTCAGCTTCACCCCTATTTGTAACAGGATCATCTATTGGACAGCTGCTTTGAGGGCCATATTAGTGACCAGAGGGTTTTCAGGTGACCCTCCCCAACACTGCACACCCCACGCCTCCAGGGACTTGTGGGACATCCACGGAATGAAGAACAGGATTTGTAGGGGTGGGGCTACTTGGTAAGCAAGAAAGTATTGTCATAAAAAAAGCTCACAGGAATTGCAAGGCGATTTCTGGCTGTTAGAAAGACACTAACGGGTGTGTTAATTATGGAGAAGGGAATTCCTTGGGTGGGGATTGAATGAGAGCTATTATGTGAGCAGCAGGGTTACTGTGATCCCAGCAAGGAAGTTACAGGAGGAGGAGAAAAATGCGCTACGGAGGAAACAATCATTGTAATGGTCACTGAAAGGAAAGAGTTATTGTGAGCAGAGGAGGACCCGTCCCCGCCCCTTCCCACCCCTGACTCTTCCCTCTCTCTTTCTTCTCACCTGAGATGAGGGAGGGAGGGATAAGGTTTAAGCTATATCCCCGGGCCCCCAGCACCTGCCGAGTCTCTGCACAACTCCGGACGACCTTTGCTTCACTCCCAGGTCCCGGTCCTGGACCGGGACACAGAGGGAGCAGCAAAAGCAGGAGAGGTCGCACCGCGGACATAGCTGCTCTCCTCCCTGGGACGGGGCAAAGTGAGTCCTAAGGAGGAAAAAAGAGTCCACGGAACTCTAAAATCCTGTTCTCGGCCGCGGGACGTCTCGAAGAAAAGAATACGAGCGTCCTCCCCAAAACTGAACAACCCCAGCACCGTAGCTGGACTAGGAGGCATCTGCGGAGACAATGGGAGCCGGGGAGCGGGACAGGGGGCGGGACCCGAAGCTGGAGCCCGCCAATGATCAGAAGAAACCGGCCCCGGGGGCGGGGACAGGGTAGAAATGAAGCCAATGTGGAGTGGCAACTCGGCAGGGGGCGGAACGCGGCCCGCACGGCGGAGGTTGGCTGGGTAGGGGGTGTGTGGTCTTGAGAAGGGGCGTGGTATTTTGCTCGAAAGGCGGGGCCTGAGTGAAATTGAGCCCACTGCAATTGAGGAGCCGGACTGAAGGCGGTAGCAGAACGCTGAGCCAATGGAGGGGGACATAGGAGTAAAGAAGGCGTGACCAGGGTGGAGCGAACGCACGCGCTAAAGCCCACGTGACAGGAATGCACGCCACATGCCTGGTGGCTGCTCGAAGCCGAGCGTGCTGTGTGGCTGGAACGTGGTTAGCACGAGCTCGCTCTGTGCCAAGTCTCGCGACACTTCTCAGCCGCGCGAAGAACAGTTACTCTCGCGCCTGCGCGCGGTTGATCTCGTGCCTTCCCGCGTTTTTCTCAGATTTACCCGCCCTCCACCTGAGGAAGAGGAGCCGCTGCGGCGGGCGTCTCGCTTCAGAGGTGGGATGTCCACAGAGATCTGAAAGGACCCCTGAGGTGGTGATCTTTCTTCAACTGTGCTCATCTACAGGTCCTTCTTCCAAGCTCAAACAGTGAGGTTGCCTCTTTGGACCCACAAATAGGCAGCATTCCAAACCTCCTTCCCTCATGTACCTTCCCCGAGGTCTGTAGCTCTGTGGAGGCCGGAAATCCCATTTTCCGACCGGGAGAGATAAGTAGTCCCCTAAACAGAAGACCCTCCTACCCTGCCCCCAGCTCAAATAAGCTTCGGGGTCAACCTTATATCGGTAGCTCTTTCTGGAAGTAGTGAATGCATACTTTTTGGAATGTTTCTGGCCTAACTCAAATGATACTTCTTCCAAATCCCTCATAGCCTCCTCCCCTTTCCTGTAGAGTCGAGGAATGAGTTCCAGAAATGGAAGTCTGAGGTGCTTTGCCGGTTCGGTTTTAACAGCTAAGCTTCAGTCTCTTACCTCAACCAGTGTACCCCTGTCTGGTTCCTCTAAGAAGGATTTGTGCCAGAAGCTGCTCAGAAACTGCTCTGTGTGTAAATCTTGTTTGTTTAGCTAACTTGAAGCTTGGCCCCAGATCTTCTGGCCCTGGCCTGCCTCCCCCCCCCCCCTCCTCCCCCCCCCCCCCCCCCCCCCCCCCCCCCCCCCCCCCCCCCCCCCCCCCCCCCCCCCCCCCCCCCCCCCCCCCCCCCCCCCCCCCCCCCCCCCCCCCCCCCCCCCCCCCCCCCCCCCCCCCCCCCCCCCCCCCCCCCCCCCCCCCCCCCCCCCCCCCCCCCCCCCCCCCCCCCCCCCCCCCCCCTCCCTCTCCCTCCCCCCTCTCCTCCTCCCCCCCCCCCCCTCCCCCCTTCCTCTCCTCTCCTCCTCTTCTCCCTCGCCTCCCCTCCCCTCCTTTCCCCTCCCCTCTCCCTCCCTCCCCTTCCTCCTCCCTCTCTCTCCCTCTCTCTCTCTTCTCTCTCTCTCTCTCTCTCTCTCTCTCTCTCTCTCTCTCTCTCCCACTCTTTTCTTTTCTCTTTCTCTCCCCACCTTTCTCTTTCTTTCCCTATACTGAAGACCGGACTCAGGCCCTATGACCCTAACTTATTTACCCATACTGAAGGCTTGGTACTGCCCAGAGTTTTGTAACATGTTAGACAAGCCTTCTACAGCTCAACTCTAATCCCCAGGCCCCTTTTTTACTGTTTATTTTGAATAAGAGCTCACTAAGTAGCCCAGGCTGCTCTGAAATTCCAGGCTGGCTTTGAATTTGATGAACATCCTGCCTCAGCCTCCCAGCTAGCTGGGATTTCAGGCCTACACTGTCATCCCTAGTTTCTGGTTTCTGTTTACTAGCCCTTAAGGCAGTAGTGACTGTAGTACCTCAATGTGGTCAGGTTGACTATTGGTTTTGGTGCCCCATTTACTAAGACTACATTCCGGGAGAGAAAGGTGATGGTCACGAGAGGGATGGAGTAGTAGGAACTCTTTCCTTTTCTCCTACAGCTGGATTAACATGCCTACTCTGTGGTCACCCTCCACCCAGCACCATGGCTCTTCCTCAGGCAGTATGTCCTCCCCTCTTCGAAAGTCTGTGAGATGTGCACAGATGGCCTTGTCTCCTTGTTCTTCCAACATCCAACCCTGTGATGACAGAGACTCCCAGGGAACTGCAGAGTGGTGAGTGCAGTTGGTGAGAGGCAGTTGAACTTGGGAGCCCCTTTTGTATCCCCAGCAGCTTTCCTCTCTGTTTTCTAGCTTGGGTATAATATATGGGGCTGTATGGCAGTGTCAGAAATGCTGTAGTGAAAGCTGGGTATGGCGGCACATACCTGCAATCCCAGAATTTGGGATGAGGAAGCGGGAGGATCAAGAGGGTTAAGGATAACTACATAGTGAATTCAAGCTAGCCTGGACTGCATGAGACTCTGCTCTAAAACTAAAAATCAAGTCAAGTCAAATCAAAACAAAACAAAACAAAACAACACCAAACAAACAAAAATGGAAGGTAGAGAAGGGGAAGGGAGAAGAAATGGAGGAAGAAATGTTATACTGGTTCAGATTACAGAACCAATTCCTCCTGGATCTCTTGACTGCCTTACGTCTTAAAAACATCAAGAATAGCACATTAGCTACGTAGCAAGACCCTGGAAACAGAATAGAGTACAGGTCAAGTTTTGGATTTATCTTGCTACCTAAACCTATTTTGAATGTGGAATAATGTTTAGCACTGCTGGGGGAGGTTAGGACCATAAGAGACTATAAATAAAGAGTGCTCTATTTGTTGCTTGAAAACTTGTAGGTATATTTTAGTTGGTATTCTATAGTTCTGTTTCAAATTTTTAAAACAGATTCATGATCCTTATCTGTTACAATTTTATGAGTTTATTCTGTGAACATCATAATAGCATATCGTGTTTTTGTAATCTTTCTAGGAAAAAAGTAATCTCATACACCTTATCTTCATCTCATTTATTTTAATTGGCCTTCTCTGAATCATTTTTGGTTTTGCTAGTGCTATTATTGAAGACTAGATTATATCAGCACGATAAACTTGAATCACTAAGATGAAGGTTAAATATCAAGGGTGAACTATAATTCCACGTATATACTAATCTATGTATGTGATGAATTTTTCCTGAGCCATGCTGATTTTTCTTCACACAGAGTAGTAGTCTGAATATCAACTGTGAATATCAATTGTCTTATTCACTGGTTTCAGTTTCTCATTTAAAAAATAGGTAAATTTAATTATGTGTATATGTACATATGTGCTTGCCATAAATGTACACGGAAGTTAGATGTTAACTTTCTAGAGTCAGTTCTCTCTTTTCACTGTATGGTTCTGGGAGTTGAATTCTGGTCATCAGACTGTGGTGGAAAGGGCTCTTACTTGCTGAGCCATTTCACCTGTTTTTAGTTCCTCATTTTTCATCTTTAATGCTTTGAAGTGACTTTTCTTGTCCCTTATCTCTTAAAACTTGAATGTTTTTCTCACGTAGATGTGGCACAGTTGGAGATCAGTACAAATTGTAACTCTTTATGTGGAGGGGATGGGATGATACTTAATCACATTCTCTTTATAGGGATAGTTCCTCAACTAGTGAAGACAGTGACTTTGAAGATAGCTTAAGAAGAAATGTGAGGAAGAGAGCAGCAAAACGACCACCCAAAGCTATCCCAGTGAGTCTGCCATTTTGTTTAATTGCAGGGTCTCAGGTGATAGGATGGAAGAAGAGAGGACATTAGGATAGAGAGGTACCAGAATTCTTTTAAAAGGAAAAAGGTTAACAGTAACAAGTCTCACAACAATAAAAAAAGATCAGTTACTTAAGATCTGAAACAACAGAGGAAGCCTTGATGTGGAATCGACAGCCTAAGGCTGTCTAAAGTGATGATGATGAAATCAGATGTTAGCATCATTTTACAGTGTTTGTACAGCTAATATTTTTACACTTAATAGGTGGCAAAACATCCGAAGAAGCAGTCCCACATAGTACCTGATGGGAATGACAAGAACAAGTCAGTGCCGCCAACCAGTGACCTTTTTGATGCTGTGAAAGCTGCTAGAAGTTGTGCGCAGGTAAAGAAGTGTCTCATCACTTCTTCTCTTCCTCTTGTCATCAGTAAGAAATTTAACTATACTGTTTAAAAAATATAGTTATGTCCAGAAAATTTTTACAAGTTTATTTATAATTATTACAAAAGTTAAACTGTTGAAATTTGTTTCCTGAAATGTTTTGACTTGCATTAATGCTTCATCATTTATGTTTATTTAAAATTCACATACAAGTGAAAAGAGAAGCCAACTACCAGTCTCTGTCCACTGGTTTCCTACTGTAACTGTGGGATAAAATGCTTCCCTCACAGTGTACTTGTGTGTATTCCACGTATAAGTTATGCTACCTGGGTGTTTTTAGATACAGTTGTTAAACATTTGGCATAAATAGCACACAGGTTGGTATCTTCAAAAATGCTGACCAGATAGTCTTTATTGTTTTCATCAGAGCACCAATAGCTATATTCTGGAAGTGCAGATCTATTTGAAGTTCTGAGCAATTTTCCACTTCAGACACTTGAAGGGAGTTTTTGAATGAGAAAAGTAGACTTGTGGTCTACTTTCACTGAGGGCCACAGTATCAGGCATGGGATGATGTGCTTGCTTTGCCCTGCCAGAAGAGGGCATACTCTAGCTAGTAGTGTCTGTAGCTAGTTGTTGGGTGCTTTCCCACTTGTGGCTTTCCAGATAGGCTGGTTTATATAGGTCATTCTGTTGAGACCTTGTTTACTCTCCTTCAGCTTGAACTCAGTGAGCAAGAGGCTATGCTGGATTTAGAGAGCGGCAACTGCAGACTTCATCTCTGTGTTGAGACAGGATTTCTCAATGTATTCCCAGCTGGCCTGGAACTCAGTATGTAGGTCAGGCTGATCTTAGCTCATAGAGATCTGCCTGTCTCTACCTCCCAACTTCTGGGGTTATAGGCATGTATCACACACCAAACTCACCTGCTTCTTGATACCTCACCCTTTGTAGGGTGAGACAATAAGGGTCAGAATCTACAAATTTAATTTGTTGTTGGCATTTCACTGAGCATATGTAAGCTAATAAAGATAAGGCAGTGGATATGAACCCCTACAGTGACAGTAAGGGCCCTCAGAGGAGACTGTGCCTATTTTAAAGGAATCACAGAACAGCATCAATTCTGCTTTTCTAGAAGAAACAAGAAGAGTCGCTGGGTAACCTAAGAAGCCTAGATATGTCTCTTCTTAAACAGTTATATTAAATATTTTTCTGTTCCCACATTTATTTTTAATAATTTATTTTTATTTTATGTGCATTGATGTTTGCCTTTGTGTATTGTATGTCTTTGTGAGGGGGTTGGATCCCCTGAAACTGACATTACACATAGTTGTGAGTTGCCATGTGAGTACTGGGAATTGAACCTGGTCCTCTAGAAGAGCAGCCAGTGCTCCTAACTGCTGAGTCATCTCTCTCTTCAGCCCCCTCTTATTTATGTTTTTATTGCATATCATTTAAATTTTTATATAACTTGGCAAGTCTGATGTCACATGCCTTTGAATTCGGTACTTGGGAGGTCAGCTTGGGCTATATATAGTAAGTCCAGACCAGTCAGGAATATGTAGTGAGACCCTGTCTAAACAAAACAAAACGAAAATTTATAAAGTCTATATATACTTTAAAAGGTGCAACACTAGGCTGAGCATATAGCTTAGATGTACAACACTTGCTGGCATATGTAATTCACTTCTAGTTTCAGTCCCCAATATTAGAAAAATCACACAAATGATTAGCCTTCAGTTCAAGAAACAAGAGCTTCTCTCCACCCTACTCAGTCCTCAGTTCCCATTGTCAGCCAGAGACAATGCTAGCCTGAACTTTATGTTAATCATTTTCTTGTCATTTTAGCATTATCATTAATTAATGCTCTTAATCAATTTAAGCAACTCATTCTTTGATAAATGCTGGGATCCATTCATATTAATGCATAATCTAGATTTTATCATTTTTGTTTTTTTAAGTTTTATGGCATGGAGTTTTATTGGTTGTATTTTTGTTATTTGGCCTTTCAATTTACAGCTGTGTATTGAAAGAATGTGGTCTTTCAAACTTAAGCAGACCAAGCTTTCTGACCTAGCATATAGTTTGAAACTGCTGTACAGGCATCTGAAAGGAATTCACATTCTCCAGTTAAGTGTGCTCTTGAATGAGACTGAGAGTGCTACATATAATATTTTGGTATTTCTGGTATTATTTTTTATGCTTTGTAATGTGTGATAAATCAGTTATATAGAGAGGTATATTAAAAATCTAAGAAGGTCTGGGTGTGGGGCTACACACCTTTAATCCCAGCATTCAGGAGGCAGAGGCTGGTGGATCTCTGAGTTAGAGGCCAATCTGGCCTACAGACTGAGTTCCAGGACAGCCAGGGTCACATAGAGAGACCCTGTCAGGAAAAAACAAAACAACACAAAAATAACATAAGTCAATGAAGTTGACCTTTTTAGCTATTTCTTTTATATTTATACCCATATTTGCCTAAAGATTATGAGACATTATATAGAAATTTATAATTTAGAATTTTATCTACTTAATACCTTTTTTTTTTTTTCTTTTTTTCGGAGCTGGGGACCGAACCCAGGGCCTTGCGGTTGCTAGGCAAGCGCTCTACCACTGCGCTAAATCCCCAACTTATCTACTTAATAAATCAAATGTTTTACAGTTAAAGTTTGACACTTCTAAAATTGCTTTGTTTATATTTTGGTTTTGGTTAGTATTTCTCTGGTATCTTTTTCTTCCCTAATCTTCTAGTTGTACTGTGTATCTTTAGGATCTATTCTTTTCATGTCTTGACTATTTTTCCTAGTTTGCTAGTCTGAATCTCAGAGAAATTTAGCCATTTTACATTTATTATCATTATCGTTATATTTAAATATATTTCTATCATTTTGTGACTTTGTGTGTCCCAGCTTTTTATTGTTTTTTCCCCTCAAATACATGCTTCATTTTGAATGTCTTCTAAAGGACCTTAGCTGTCTTCTTCAGTATACATGTTGTCATATTGTTTTAGTTGTCTGTTCCCATCCTCAACAAATCAGACCTTATTTTATATAGTATTTGTTTATATAAAACAAATGCCTACATTTTCAAGTTTTTCTTCATTATTCTTTCTTGAAGCTCATAGGAATCATTTTGCTGTATCTCCAGATTACCCTTTAGGAGGGCTTTATTAATAAAGCTTTTCATATTTTGCTTGTATAAAAATATACTTGTTCATGAAAGACCTTTTACTAGATACAGAATCCTGAAAGTTAATTCTTGAGATGGGGTCTCACTATGTAGCCTTGGTTAGCCTGGAATTATGTATACTAGGCTGGCTTGGAACTTACAGAGCTATGCCTGCCTCTGCCTCCTGAGTTCTGGGATTAAATTGTGTGCCACACACACACATACACGCACACACCATACATACCCCTACATTTTGAGGGTCTTACTCTAGCCCAGGCTGGCTTGTAATTGACTCTAAGCCCATATTGGCTTCAGACACAGAGAGATCCTCCTACTTTACTCTCCTGAGTGCTAGGGTTACAGGCATTGGCACCTTAGCAAATTAAAAATATGATTAACACTGCTTTATGCCTTTCCTTGTAGTTATTGAAAATCAGCTATTGTCTTAGGGTTTTATTGCTATGAAGAGACAGCATGACCAAGGCAACTCTTATAAAGGCAAATATTTAATTGGGGCTGACTTACAGTTTAGAGATTCAGTCCATTATCATCATAGCAGGAAACATGGCAGCCTGCAAGCAGACATGGTGCTAGAGGAGCCAATAGCTCTACATCTTGATCTGAAGGCAGCATATGGGAACTGTCTTCCACAGGCAACCGGGAAGAGGGACCAGATAGCACTGGCCAGACGAGCACATATGTGAGCCTTCGAAGCTCTGCCTCTACAGTGACACTCTTCCTCTAACAAGGCTACACCTCCTCCAATAAGACCACACTTCCTAATAGTGCCACTTCCCATGGGCCAAGCATAGTCAAGCACCACAGCTATTATTACTAATTTAACAGTAATTAATATGGTAATATAGGGCTGGTGGGATGATTCAGGCCACCTAAGCCTGATGACTGAGTTCAGTTCCCAGAACCATATAATTGTAGGAGAGAGTCAACTTCTGAAAGCTGTCATCTGACCTCTACATTTGTGACATGCTCATGTTCATACTGCACACATCAGATACACAATAAATACAAATTTAAAATACAGGATTTTATAATGGCTCTACATATCAGTGTTTCTAGTACAGTATCCACTAGCCATATGTAATTATTGAACTCTTAAATACAGTTTATACAACTAAGGGTTTTCATTTTTAAGTGTAATTTGATAGTTGTGTTTAACACAAGGCCAATGTATTTGCATAGTTCCCATTTGTAAACGTTTTGGTTTATAAGTGTTAAATGTATGGTCTTTGTAATTGATTCTTTTTTTACTGCTTTTAAAATTTTCTTGCTTTTGTGTTCTGATGTCTTACAGACCTTTTAATGGAAAAGTTTCCTTTTTAATTTGTCATGCTAGAGAGAGCTATGAGCTGCCTGGATCGTAGAATTGATGTCTTTCTGTATCTATGGAAGATTCTTTACAGCCCCTTCTTCATTTTATTATATTAGAATTCAGTTAGATTTAGACCGTTTCAGTCTCTTCTCAGATTTCTTCAGCACTTCTTAGACTTCCATCTGTCAGCCATTCTGAGTTGCGTTTTGGACATTTCACTGATTTATCTTGCCATCTATTCTTCTGTGTCCAGTTACCTGTAACCTATCCAGTGAAGTTTGTGTTTTCATTAGATTTAATTTTTTTTTTAAATTTCATGTGCATGAGTGCTATATATGCTGTATATATACCACCAGCTTGTAATACCCTGCAAAGCCAGAAGAGGGCACCATATCCTCTAGAACTGGAGTTATAGGTAGTTGTGAGCCAGTATATGCTTCTAGGAACCAAACCCAAGTCCTCTGTAAGAGCATCAAGTGCTCTCAATTACTAAGCCATCTTGCCAGCCATATGTTGTAAACCTTTATATTTTATTATATGTCTCATTTCTGCAATGTTAGCTCATTTTTAAATTTTACTGCATTTTACTTTCATTTGTTTATTTCTTAAATCATGAAACCATTTTATAATTGGTGGTATCTTCAATCTTAAAAGAGAATGCTTATAATTTTGTCTGTTTTTTTTATAATTATTACTTTCAGTGTCTTCTTTCCTCATATGTTTTACTGGGTTTTTATTATGATCCACTCATCTTTTCCAAAGCTCTGTGTTGGAACTCTTTGGGGTCAGGGTCAAAGTTGTGCTTATAAGAGAGAGATCTGCATTTTTCCTAACATGGGAACACTTTTGAATACATTTTGCTGTTGTTGTTTTGAGAGAGAGTATCATGTACCCCAAACTGACTTCAACCTCACTATGAACCTGAGGATGACCTTGAACTCTTGTTCCTCCTGCCTCTACCTCCTAAATACTATACTGCAGTTAGAGCTAAGAATCACTTTAAAATAAGCTCTACTTGAGATCATTCTAGTCATATAGGTAGAAAGAATCTGGGCTGCAAATCCAGTCCCAAGGACTAAGTATGGTTATAATTCTCAAGAGAGATTGACATTTTCTCTCCAACTACACTACAGTGTACATTCTCTTTCTGTGCCCAGGGGTCTGTAGATTCGTTTTCCATTCTTTATTTTCATAAAAATATAGCTCTGCAGGACTCCACTTTATTTGGTGGCCTACTCTTGGGCTACTCTTAGGCTATTTCCTAGTCCGTGCATTCTATATAGCTGTCTCATTTAGTGAAACCCTTCCATCCAAAGCCAGCTTCCTACTTCTAGAATTGCTATTATCTCATTTTTTGCCTACATGGGCTTCTACCTCCATTCTAATTCAGCAATATATTTAAAAAGATGTCTGTAACTTTTTATGAGAAATTTGTATGTATTTCATTTGAGAAGATGAAATATAATAATATGTTGTGTTGTATTGTTGGAATTGAAGTCATCTATATGTTTCTCCTAGTCTTTGGTAGATGAATGGCTAGAAAACTACAAGCAAGATGAAAATGCAGGATTCTTGGAACTTGTTAATTTTTTCATCCGAGCCTGTGGATGTAAAAGTGAGGAAACTCCCCTGCTTCTTCCTGATCCCTATCCTTCATGTTTAAAACTCTACTTTTGTTTGTGAGTACATTTGAAATTGCCTCAAAAAAGAAGGTAAGACATGAAGAGCTGGAGTATTTAAGAACACATTGATGCTTACATTTTGGGAGTAATTTAGAAGGAAACTATGATGATTTTGAGGCATAACTTTTTGGTGGGAAAAAATCTTCTGCCTTGATAACAATAGGCTCAGGTTTCAAACTGGACTATCATACTTTTGGAGGCTTTTTTATTTTATTTTTTGAGAAATTTCACCATGTATCTCACACTGGCCTTGATCCTGAAGCAGTCCTCTTGCCTCATGCAATCCTCATACTGGAATTATAGGTGTGCACATGAAATCCAGTGCTTTTTTAGTTTGTGTGTGAGATAATCTATTACTGGTTTCTATTCATCAGCTATTTCACCTATGTTTTTCCCTTGACCTTTTGAGTGCTGGGATTTCAGGGGTGCACAAAACAGTGAGTGCCTTTTAGTTTTTACAGATGAGATAGTCTATTAATCTTACTTCTCAGATACTGTGTTTTCTATCTGATCTTTTGAGCCCCCAACTCCACGTGCCAGGGTTTAGTTTACTGGGCCAGGGATGTCAAATTATTTTATAGTAATTCATCATCTGGCCTACTTTTGTTTTCTTTTTCAGTTTGATTGGGGGTACTTTTTGAACCATAGTCTTTCACTACATAATTCCTTTGCATCTTTCAGAAGTTATTTCATAGCAGTTGTACAGATAAATAGTGACAGGCTTATGACTAGAAAGGATTCAAGTTGTGTGATTGCTCCCTCTAGCTCTTCCCAATATTTCTTCTGGTTCATCCTCAAATGTATCTGTGTCCTATTATTTTTTTTCTATCTCTGTCTCCTTCAATTTTCAGGCACTGTCACTCCCGAGATGTTCAAGACAATGTCCAACTCAGAGATCATCCAGCACCTGACAGAAGAGTTTAATGAGGTGGAGGAAGCTCATCAGGATCATGCTCTTCTTACTCTGAATTCAAAACACAAGCTCATTGCCTCTTTATTTCTGATTCTTGGAAATAGCTTTTATAAGAAAGAGCTCAGCCTCTTCGAATATAAGAGACATAGAAATTAGTTGATGGGCTTTGGGGTTGAGGGATAGTGTAAAATGAAGTATATAAAGTTATGTTTTCATTATGCTGTTGAGTTTTGACTTCTAATCCCTGACTTTCATGGACCTAGTAATTTTCTTATCCTTTTCATAAACTATTTGTAGGACTCAGGTGACTATCCCCTGACAGCTCCAGGTCCATCCTGGAAGAAGTTCCAGGGAAGCTTCTGTGAGTTTGTGAAGACACTAGTGTGTCAGTGCCAGTACAGCCTCCTCTTTGACGGCTTTCCAATGGATGACCTTATCTCCCTGCTCATTGGCCTCTCAGATTCCCAGGTCCGAGCCTTTCGTCATACTAGTACTTTGGCTGGTGAGCACTTAGAACTCAGTGGGCTGTCCTGAGGTTAGTGGGGCTTTATTGTATGTTGTGGGTTTTCTTTCCCACCTGCATCAATGCTATTGTACCTTGTTGCTTTTGTCCTAGACCCCCTCCTGCTTCTCACCAGAGGTCATAGGAAAGGGGAGAGCACAGTAATGATTCCCAGTTTCTATATCTTCTTAGAGCATACTCCTGACAATAGACTGGCATATAAAATAAGGCCAGAAAAGTTGCCGAGGTGGGCCACTCCAGGACAGAAAACTTTGGGACTTCAGGGTCACCCTGCTTGTTTGTTTTTTTTTTTTTTTTGTTTATCTTTTTCCTTTTACTTTCGCACTCATGCGCCTCTGACTTGAACAATGGCTTTTTTGTTTCCTCTGACTCAAAGCCATGAAGCTAATGACTTCTCTGGTAAAAGTTGCACTCCAGTTGAGTCTGCACAAAGACAACAATCAACGTCAGTATGAGGCGGAACGAAACAAGGGGCCAGAGCAGAGGGCACCAGAGCGACTCGAGAGTCTGCTGGAGAAACGAAAAGAGGTGAGGGTGACTCCTGCCCTCCTTCCTCCTCAGCCTTCATCTTCTGGTGCCCAGACCTTATCAGGTTCCATCACTTCTCTCAGTACGCACAGGCCTCAGACAGCCTTTCAGATAAAGAATAACAGGGATGGCAACAGTGCTCCTGCACTCATCTATCAGAAGTCACTGTGTGTTTCTTTTGGGGACAATGGCTCACACATGTTTGATTTGGAGGGAAATTAGAGTTTTCTGTATTTTACTTTTATTAGCTCCCATTGGTCTGAAAGTATTATCAGTAGTGTTTATATGTTACACGGCATGCCAAGTTGTTTGAATTTCATGTTAACTGTGCAGTGCTGAAAGACACATGATAAGGGAGGCTTCCCTGGATATGAATCTTGTTTTCGTAGTTGTTACTATAAAGGGCCTTATTAACTTCTAAACTTCAGTTTCCTTTTCTTTAAAAAGAGGGATAATTATTAGATGGGTTAGGAGTGGAAGATCTGAGGGTAACTGGAAGAAGGCAAGGAATATTACTAAAGCATATTAATGAAAAATATTACTAAAGCATATTTTATGAAAAATATTACTAAAGCATATTTTATGAAAAATATTACTAAAGCATATTTTATGAAAAATATTACTAAAGCATATTGTATGAAAAATATTACTAAAGCATATTATATGAAAAATATTACTAAAGATATTGTATGAAAATTTTCAAAAATTTAAAGGGGCAGTCCTACCTTCCAGTCTATTTAAATGAAATAATGAGAATTGGCTGTCTAGCCACACAAGTTTTGTTTTGTCTTCCTTGTGGTAGGCTTTTTATCACTCTGACAGATACCTGAGAGAAACAGTTCAAAGGAGGAAATGTTTTATCCTGGCTCATGGTTTCAGAGGCTTTAGTCAATATTCAGGTAGTGACTGTTGTACTTTGTGCTTATGGCGAGGCTGTCTGTTATAGCACAGAGGTTCTGCTGCAGTAGATCAACTCACCTCATAGTAGACAGAGGAGAGAGGAGTCTGGGGACAAGCTATTTTCTTTTAAGACATGACTCCAGTGACCTACATCATCTAACTAGGCCATATCTCCTTGGTCCATTTAGCTATCAACTCATCTATGGATTAATCCATTGATGAAGTTAGAGCCCTTGGGATCCAGTCACCTTCTTAAAGGCCCATTAGTAGGCATATGTATGTATGTGTGTGTGCATAATACCTTTAGTGGAATAAGCTCTGGGAAAATCTTTTAGACTCATTAAACTTTAAATAGCAATGTTTAAGTCAGACACTGATAAACCTGTTTTTAACTCCTTGCTACTATCTGCTCTTCTCCACCTTGAGGTTGCTAGAACATACTATGTCTAACTGTATCTAGTGATGATTTTCCTAGTCCCCATTAAAAACAATTGCTTCTCTGCTATGTCACAGCAGAAGGAAATGGTTGTCATTGTGTGTACCTGACTCTCTTATCTGCTTATTTGCTCTTTTTCTATGGCCCTGAAAATTGGACCCTTTACACCTGCCAAGTAGGCACTGTTATCGAGCTGTGTCAGCCTGAGAGGAAGACTTCGTGTTACTTCATTTTTGTTTGTTGTTTTTCATTGTAAGGGCGATGTTAAAGGCCTACACATGGTAATAGAACTAGCTAGGATTTTAAATTATGTGTAAGAAACCCTCATTTTATCTGCAGGTTTACTTTCTATAGTTTCGTTTTCTCACCACCAGCAAAGGTTAAAAATCCTCCAAAGTAGCTGGCCATGGTGGCACATGTCTTTAATCTTAGCCCTTAGGAGACAGGGGCAGGAGGATCTCTGAATTTGAGGTCTACTTGATCTATGTAGTGAGTTCTAGACTAGCCAGGCCTGAATAACGAGGCCTTGTCTCAAAAAAAAAAAAAAAAAATCCACCACCACCAACAAAAATCCAAAGTTCAATCCAGTGACTGTTTTGAGAGAGAAGGTGTGTGAGAGAGATCTAAGTTCACATAACATTATTTTTGTCACTGTGTGTAATTTACAAATTAGTTTCTGATAGATACTAATACATAATACACACATAAATACATAATACAGGTTGGTTGAACATCCTTAATCTAAAAATCTGAATTCTGAAATGCTTTGCTAAACTTTTTGAGCATCAGTATGACACTCAAAAAAATCTTCATTTTGGTATACATTTCCAATTTGGATTTAGAAATTGTGTTCCCAATGAGTAAAGTCTGTACAAATATTTCAAAATCTAAAAAAACCATAAAATCTGTAATGCTTCTGGTTCCAAGAATTTCATAGAAGGATATTTTAAACCTATGTGCATATTTGATACAACCTGTAGTTGAAGCATTGCTTGAGAGCCTTGGATACATTCTCTATAAAAGGAGAACTGCACCAGTGAGAGTCTTTTCTCTTCTTTTTCTGAACTCTCCATCAGTTGTCGTTCTCCCACTTTAGTTCCCATACCATATTGTTTTCTTCTGTTCATTTGTGAATGTGTATCATCCCTTTAGTCTGCTTCTCTGTAATATACTTCCAGCACATCTTATCCCCAGTAGTCTTTTCTCAGTTTCTGATTCTGATGATATTTTAAATGTGAAAAACCGAAGGTATTATAGAATTAATTTATAATAAATACCATATTCACAGTGTATTCTATAACAATGAATACTTTATTATATTAGCTTATCTGTTTTGTTAAGCTATAGGCATAAGCAATTCTTCAACCCTAAAGATTTAAGTATACCCTCTTAATAACATTACCTGATACCATTTTTTTCATGTCCCCAAAAGTCATGCTTCTTTAATACTTTCTAATTAGTTCATACTTAAAATTCCCCATCCTTAAAATTCCCCATCCAGGATTCAAGAAAGGACATTTAATGGTAGTATTTCTGGAGCCTCTTTTAATGTTCTCTTCCTTGGGATAGGATCTTGTTTATGTAGTCTAGACTGGCTTCAAACTCCTGCTTCAGGTTTCTTTGTGCTAGGATTAACTGTACTAACGTCTGACTTCCTCTTTTATTTAGTCTTATACAGAATGTCAGCTTCCTCAGATTTCCCCTAATATGTGAGTGTGTTGAAGAAATAGGATTAGTTGTTTCCAAGATGTTTTCTCCTTATATTCTACTTCCTTAGTATCTGTTGTTCAGCTAGTCTGAGGTTTCTCAGCAGTGGCCTTATTGACATTGGGAGGCTGCCCTGGCCTTGTATATTGTTTAGCAGTGTTCCTTTGCTTCTGTCTACTAGATTCCAATAGGACTTTGATACCAGCCCAGCTCTGACAACCAAAACTTTAAAGTATTTCAATTTAAAAATATTTTTTAAAAGATTTATTTATTTATTATATGAGTACACTGAGCTGTCTTCAGACATACTGGAAGAGGGCATCGGATCCCATTACAGATGGTTGTGAGCCACCATGTGGTTGCTGGGATTTGAACTCAGGACCTCTGGAAGAGCAGTCAGTGCTCTTAACCGCTGAGCCATCTCTCCAGCCCTTAAAAATATTTTTATTCTCTGATAATTTTGTACAGTGCATTTTGATCATATCCATTTCCCCCCAAATCTTCCAAGATCCACCCTACTTCTCTATACATCCAACTTTGTGTTTCCCCCTTTTCCCCATCCATTAAGTCTAATTCATACTACCCATATACTCTTGGAAGTGCAGCCTTCCGTTAGAGCACATTCTGCTTACCAGGGGAGGACTCTCAAAGAAAACTGACTTTCCCTTTACCAGCAGCTACTAGTTTCTAGAGCTCCTAGGCTTGGGGTGTTGTTTAATGCAAACCTCCTTTTCCGTGTTGGGATTTGGCCTTGCTTGATCTTGTAAGGGGCTTGTGTATGCTGTCAGAACCACTATGAGTTCATAAGTAGCCCTGCTGTGTCCAGAGGACACTGTTTTTGTGAATTCATCTACCATTTCTGGATTTTCCACAATGATCCCTAAATCTTGTGAAGAAGGAATTCAGACACTGTTAGTTATCCTTTGGGAAACAAAATTGCCCACTTTAAAATCACTGATCCAATCTCTTTTATCTTTTTACTGGTTATACTTTTATCAAAATCAATTTATTTGAAGTTCACTTTGAGGCTGGTGAGATTACTTGGGTAAAAACACTTGTTTCCAAGCCTAGGTTTATTCTTAGAACCCACACAGTAGAAAGAGAACTGACTCCCGAAAGTCATCTTCTGACCTCTATACCTATATATGCTGCCCCTTCCTCAAATAAATACATTAATAGTTTTTTAAATTTCATTTTCCCAATTATTAGTAGTAAAAAACACAACTGTGAGTTAGTCATTGAATAACCCCAATCAGAAGGGACATTTTAAAAGAGATTTGCCTATATTTTCGTGTGTCTGTACGTGTACAAAGTGTCCAGAGGATGTCAGATCTTCTGGAGCTGGAGTGACAGGTGTTTGTGAGCCACATGAGTATGAAAACTGAACTTGCATTCTCTGGAAAGGCAATATGTGTTCTTAACTTCTGAGTTATCTCTCCAGTACCCAGGAACATTAGTTTTTACCAACACAAAGCAAACGTTGTGACATTAAACTATTGCTTCTTCTGGAATTAGGAGGGAATATTGGCTACCTGAGGGTTTATACTATGTTCCTCAATAAACAAGAAGTGGGTAGAAATGCTTTTCTTTATCTGTGACATTATGCTGTTGAGGTACAAGAGGGATGGATAATCTGACCTTGTTCCTTCCTCCAGTTCCAAGAGAATCAAGAGGAGATAGAGGGGATGATGAATGCCATCTTCAGGGGTGTCTTTGTTCATCGGTACAGGTAGGTCATTTACAGGCTCTTACTGAAGCCATTGTCCTTGGTAGTAGCGTGGGACAGGGCAAGGCCCTTGCTGAGTTATTTGGCTAGTTTCAGGATTAATGCAGCTGGGATGAAAACTGACAGATATGTTGAATTGGTTAAGCTGTGGTTTATCCCTACCTACCAAGGACCTTGTGAATTTTTTCTGAGAAAGAAAATCAGTGATCAAGGTATCAGTGGGTATTCTCTTCCTCTTGACCTTTCCCAAGTCCTGGCCCTGTCTTCTGTGTTTCTAGAGTTGGAGACTTGAGCAGACATGGGCAGAGACCTGAAAGGTGACTTTCCTGAAGCATGTCTGGCTCAGCAAGCCAAGCTTGTGTTTTCACTATGCTAAGGGTCAAGGTGTTTCACAGTGTTTGAAGAACTGGTAGAATTAAGTCTTCTCCGTTTTAGAATTATAGTATTTGTAGTATTGTCTCACTTTTGTCCAGATTTCAACTTCTGATTCTCTACAACTTTAATCATTTCTTGAAGAGGAATTGAAAAATAGCACATTTTAGCTAACAGTTAAGTGAATTTTTAAAATTGGACTTCAAAGGAGTATAAAGGATGCAGTTGCATAAAGTTAACTAGTTTATATTCTGGTTATAGAAAGATTTGATTTCATCTATTTTGTATATTTACTTTGGAATGAAGAAATAAAAGACTGGGTACTTGGTGTTTTGTCACAAACATAACTTTGTTGAGAGGGCTGTGTATAGGCCAGAAAGTCACCTTTGAGAGAAGGTAATATGTAAGTTTGTCTGTCTAAGGGACATCCTTCCTGAGATCCGTGCTGTCTGCATCGAGGAGATTGGGTGTTGGATGCAAAGCTACAGCACCTCCTTTCTTAACGACAGCTACCTAAAATACATTGGCTGGACCCTGCATGACAAGGTGAGCTTGTCAGCCTTCTCCACCTCCCTGTCACCCACTTCTAACCTGTTCCAAAACACCCTACCTTTTCTTGCTCTGCCACTCAAACATTTACACATTGAGAAATTATCTCCCAATCTAGGTATTGAATCTTGAGATTTCTTCAGTGCTGAGGAGTGTAAAATAAAGCAGAAAGAAGAAAAACATTCAGTAGTCAGAATACCTTTGAAACCTCATATGTCATAGAGGAAGTAATCTCTTTTAAACAGCAAGTTGATAATGGTAACACAAGTGCCAGAGTGCCATCCGAAGGGATTCTTTTCATCATGATTGTCCAGTTCTGTGAGCCTTTTGTGTTTTCAGTGAGAAGACAGCTCTACTATTTTTTTACATTCTAAGAGTCCTTGGTGTAGACATCACCCATGCTTAGAATGAAGAACATGAGGAGCACTTGGCGTCTCTGTGATGACCATTTGTTAGTCATGTTTCTCTTCTGTCTCCTTCATCAACAGCACAAGGAAGTCCGCCTAAAGTGTGTGAAGGCTCTGGCAGGGCTGTACAGCAACCAGGAGCTGAGTTCACGGATGGAGCTCTTTACTAATCGCTTCAAGGTAAGATGGGATGACATTCCCAGGTTTGGCTCTTTGCTGTGTTTCCCATTTCCCTACACAGGTCTTTCCACCTGGCAGACTGATAGCTTTTCTCGATATAGCTCCCACCCCCTCTGCTAGGAATTTCAAATTTCAGGAGACTGTGGTGTTTGGGAGTGGGTGTAGTGAGGGACTGCATAATGTTCTTTGCATAGGACCGGATGGTTTCCATGGTCATGGACAGAGAGAGTGAAGTAGCAGTGGAGGCCATCAGATTGCTGACCCTTATTCTGAAGTGAGTTGTGGGAAGTGGGGACGCAGCCTCACAGAGTTGCCTTAGAGACTCAAACAAGATCCTCCAGAGTTCTGTCCCCTGCCTGTCACAGTTGACCCATTGTGTACAGATTAGAAGACAGAGCATTCCTGAGTTGTAGGATAGAGGGGGTCCTCCTTATTTTTAACTCTCAAGACTCCTCTTTTCCACTTTTAAACATTATCTGTGAGTCATATCTTATAGGTATTGCCTTGTTCTGTACCTTGCTGTGTGAGATGATTAATGCATATACAAACACACATGCACACGCATGCACACATACACACATGCACATGCACATACATGCACACCCTTTCTCCTTTTATCTTGGCAGGAACATGGAGGGAGTACTGACTAGTGCAGATTGTGAGAAAATTTACTCCATTGTATACATTTCTAATCGTGCCATGGCCTCTTCTGCAGGGGAATTTGTGTACTGGAAGTAAGTTGTATGTGTTTGTTACACTGTTCTCTCATCCTCTCTCTCACCTCTTTGTTTCACCTATGGACTTATCAAAACTGTTGAAGTCTCTCTTGTCCCCTTTTCTCTCTCAATCTTATGGAAGTTCCATGACTCTTCACTTGTCCTCTTGTCCCTACTTCTTCCCATGCTGCTCTTTCCACCTATCCATCCTGCCAGGATTTTCCATCCTGAATGTGGGGCAAAAGCAGTGAGTGGCAGGGAGCGACGCCGGAGTCCACAAGCCCAGAGGACTTTCATTTACCTTTTACTGGCCTTCTTTATGGAGAGTGAGGTAATGTAGAAAGTAGAGGACAAGATGAGCAGTGGGTAGGAGGGTCCTGCTTATCTGAGTGACATTGATGGACTACTTACTGGGAACCTTCCTTCACAGCATCACGACCATGCTGCTTACCTAGTTGACAGCTTGTGGGACTGTGCAGGGTCTTACCTGAAGGACTGGGAGAGTCTGACAAGTCTGTTGCTGCAGAAAGACCAGAGTGCGTGTCGCGCTAGCTGGGGTTGTGTATTTTGCACCTTCTTGTATGAAACAGAGAGGTTTGGGTTTTTGTTTTGTTTTTTTGATTTTATTTTTTTAATTTTTAATTTTAATTTCAATTTTTGGCTGACTTGGAAAAAGCAGCAGTGATATCCTGGGAAGGGAGTGTGGAGATGGAAAGTGATTAATCCGTGGGGTTTTTTTGTCCTCTTTCTATCCCAGATCTGGGTGATATGCAAGAGAGAATGTTGATAGAAATCCTGGTGTCCAGTGCCCGACAAGCTGCAGAGGGTCACCCACCAGTGGGGCGCATCACTGGAAAGAAGGTGAGCATGAACAGTGGGTTAGTAGGTCAGTACTATTGGAACAGTGGGTTAGTAGGTCAGTACTGTTGGAACCAGATGGTTATTGGCCACCTTCACCTCTACATTCTGGGTTAGGGCTCTCCTTCTTCTTTTCCTCTAAAAGTCCCACCTCCATATAAAGACATCCGAAGGGAGCAGAAGTGTGTGCAGATACACCCACCCTCTGTACCCAGTGTTTCTTCACAGTTTTCCACCCCCAATGACTAATCCCAGAGTCTGACCGCCAAAGAACGCAAGCTTCAAGCTTATGATAAGGTGAAGCTGGCTGAGCACCTCATCCCCCTCTTGCCCCAGCTCCTTGCCAAGGTAAGAGCTCCTTGTACAGCCAGAGCAGAAATGGGTAAGGGACCAACCCCAAGGTAGGATGAGTAGTTCTCCTTTTGTCACCTAAGTCACAGGACACTCTTTCTACCATAGTTCTCAGCAGATGCAGAGAACGTTGCTCCCTTGCTCCGGCTGCTCAGTTACTTTGACCTCAACATTTATTGCACTCAGCGCTTGGAGAAGGTGAGTAGGCAGCAAGAATTTTTCCTAGACCTCACTGCTCCCCTGCTTAGGTTAAGGATTCTTCTAGTATCTGGTTAATTGTTTTCCACAAGGCCCTGGGTTCAGGAAGAACGTCTCATACCCCACTGTTAAATATGTCTTGTCTTTAAACATCACTGTTTTCCTTCTCCTGTCCACTCTTCAGCCTGTTGTCTACCACACCTTGTCTCCCTTTAGCACTTGGAGCTGCTTCTGCAACAACTCCAGGAGGTGGTGGTGAAGCACGTAGAGCCTGAGGTGCTTGAGGCTGCAGCACATGCCCTCTATTTGCTCTGCAAGCCAGAGTTCACCTTCTTCAGCAGAGTGGACTTCGCCAGAAGCCAATTAGTAGATCTGCTGACTGATAGATTCCAGCAGGAGCTTGACGACCTAATGCAGGTGGTGCTAAATAGCAGGGCACCTCTGGGAGGGTGAGAGAGGGCTGGAGGTAAAGGTGAATTCTTGAGATACTCCTGCTGTGAGCTTCTTTGTTCCTTAGTCATCCTTCCTAGATGAGGATGAGGTATACAGTCTGACAGCCACTCTGAAGCGTCTCTCTGCCTTTTACAAGTGAGCAGCTCTCCTGCTACCTTCCCTTTCTCCTAGTGTTGATGGAATTGATTGCCTTGGATGTGTCCTGACATAATGTTTACTTCTCTCTTTAAAGTGCTCATGACCTGACTCGCTGGGAGATCTCTGAACCATGTTCTCGACTCCTCCGGAAGGCTGTAGACACAGGAGAAGTTCCTCACCAGGCAGGTGATGGGCTGGACACAAACAGGCAGGGCAGAAGACTGTCAGAATCTGTGTTCTGGAGGACACCTTGCCCAGGCAGTCTCAGTTCTAGGGTGTGTAGTGGACATAGGGAGGAAGGCCAGGTGGGGTTATCACTTCTGTTCTCTGAGGTGGACTGGGGACTTTTGGGGTTCCTGGGAGCCAAGGAGAGTGTTTGGGAATTCTAAGACACTGAATCATCCAGGAAGATCTGACAGTTCTGCCTAGGTTAGAAGCCTCTGGTCATTGTCCAAAATAATTTATTCTTTTCTATTAGAAATTATTTCCTTGGTCTCATCTTCTCTCTTATTTGGGACAAGATTTGCTTGTTCTGTTTGTTTGTTTGTTTGTTGTTGAAACAGAGTTTCTCTATATAACCCTGTTAGTTCTGGAATTTACTTGTTGACCAGGCTAGCGTCAGACTCACAGAGATCTTTCTGTCTTTGCATTCTGAGTGCTGGTATTAAACACATGCACCACCTCCAGCTTCTTTCTTCTTATTGATTGTCTGTGTGAGAGTACTGACACTCCTAATCTGACATTTTGTGGTTACAGGTGATTTTGCCAGCCTTGACTCTGGTATATTTTTCCATTCTCTGGACAGTGACCCACATTTCAGAGTCTACTTCCCAAGTGAGTGTTGGTTTGAGGAGGAGACTGGGAATGAAGGAGCCTTCATTCTTCTGTAAAACAAGCTGCTCTTTTTTACAGAAGCAGCTGATGAGTCTGAAGAAAAGAATGGTAGCCTTCTGTGAACTTTGCCAAAGCTGCCTCTCAGACGTGGACCCAGAGATCCAGGAGCAGGTGAGCGTGTGTCTCCTGGAGTTTGAGAAGATTGTTCTCCAGGGAAGTGAGGTATGTAATTACAGTTTTGTTAAGTACTCCGATTTTTAAAATCATCCTTTTTTTCCTTCCACTACAGGCTTTTGTTTTATTAAGTGACCTGCTTCTCATCTTCAGCCCTCAGATGGTTGTAGGGGGCCGGGATTTCCTTAGGCCTCTTGTATTTTTTCCGGAAGCTACTCTCCAGTCGGAACTAGCCAGTTTCCTCATGGACCATGTCTTTCTCCAGCCTGGAGAATTGGGCAACGGTATAAGAACTCTAGGCCTAGAGTTTAGGAAGGGTTTGGGATTGAGCCTGGCAATAGAATCTTGGGCAAGAGGCCTAAGCCTGTGACTGGTTCTACTTTTGCTGGACAGGTCAATCACAGGAGGATCACGTCCAAATAGAGCTTCTGCACCAGAGGCGCCGCCTGCTTGCAGGATTTTGTAAGCTGTTGCTTTATGGGGTATTGGAACTGGATGCGGCCTCAGACGTTTTCAAACACTACAACAAGGTACGACAGGACCCTAACATGAAAGAGAGGGACCAAGTTGAACACGGCCCTGACTTTAAACACTGCAACATCTAAGGAAGGAAGTCAGGTTGGGGGCAGTCTGAGAAGATCAGGCTTAAAAGAGAAGTAGGAGAGAACAGAGGCAGAGGTTTAGAAAAAGGACAAAGGAAAGAGATATGAGTGAACATATTTAAGGAGAAAAAGCTTATGAGACTTTCCTTGACTGGGAAATAACCCTGTTTTTTCCAATTCAGAAATTTGTTTTCCCTGCTTTAAACTTAATCTACAGGATAGAGCATTAGAAAAAGAAAACAGTGGGGAAGGCCAGGCCCTCTTTATTTATTGAGCATCTGCAGTGAACCAGACATGCCAGGTATTAAGGACAGCAGTGAACAGCACAGACACTCTTGTTCTACAAACTCTAGACTGGTGGGGAGGGACACGTAGGCTCTAGTGTTGTCTGAGGATAGGTATTAGAGCTCTGTTCCTTTTCTCCAGTGGATAGAGTCAACCAAGTTTTGCCCCTAGGTTTTCTGTTCATTCGTTCTTTTTGTTCGTTTCTCTCTCTCTCTCTCCTCCTCTCTCTCTCCTCTCTCTCTCCCCTCTCCCTCCTCCCTCTCCTCCCTCCCTCCCTCCCTCCCTCCCTCCCTCCCTCCCTTCCTTCCTTCCTTCGTTCCTTTTTTTTTTTTTTTTTACTTCTGGTTTCTTTTGGACACAGCCGTATTTAGAGATGAGGTTTAGTCTGAGTTGTTTGTACTCAGGTAACTGTTTTTCCTACTTAAGGCTCATTGGGAAGTTGTGATTAGGGTGATGAAGGAATATGTCAAAGATTTTTTTCCTATGGTTAACATTACCTTCACTTCCTCTCTCTTAGTTCTATGAAGATTATGGTGACATTATCAAGGAAACATTAACTCGGGCGAGACAAATTGACCGATGTCAGTGCTCTCGGATCCTGCTCCTGAGCCTAAAGCAGGTGCTTTCGCCTGGAGGCATAGTAACTGTGGCATTCGCGTCCTAGACTCCCACCTTACTGTCTAGCCCAGCATCTTAGGGATGCAAGGGTTTTTGTCTTGTTTTTTTTTTTCCTGTGTATTCTTGATGTGGAACTCATTGTGTACACCAGGCTGGCTTCGAATTCACAGAGATCTGCCTGCCTCTGCCTTCTAAGTGCTAGGATTAAAGGTGTATACAACCACTGCTTGGCTGCTGCAAAATTTTTAAGGACAGAAATTTCCTTGAATCTCATTTCTTGTGACAGGTTTCTTCACACCTTATAAACTCTGTCTTAGTCATTGTTTTATTGCTGTGAAGAAGCACCATGACCAAGGCAACTCTTAGAATGTATTTTAAAATGGGGCCTTGCTTTCAATTTTGGAGGTTTTAGTCTTTATCATCATGACAAGGAGCATGGCACCATGTAGGCAGTCACTGGAACAACAGCTGAGAGCTGCCACATTCTGATCCTTAGGGCAGAAATAGGGAGAGTGACACTGGGTTTGGCTTGGCTTTTTTTTTCCCCCTGGAGCTGAGGACCGAACCCAGTGCTAGGCAAGCGCTCTACCACTGAGCTAAATCCCCAACCCCAGCATTTTGAAACTTCAAAGCTCACCTCAATGATATACTTCCTCCAACAAGGCCACACCTCTTAATTATTCTAATCCCTGGTAACTAAGCATTCATATATATGAGCCTTTTGGGGCCATTCTTATTTAAACCACCACAGACAGACCTTAAGATAACTGAACAGATAGTTTTCTTCCCTTTCCCAAGCCTAATGGAAATCAGTTATTAATACCAATATTAACGTGATAGGAAAAATTTTAAAATTTGTTTATGTATTTAAGTGTTTCAACTAAATGTATGTCTGCACCATGTGCCTGCATAGCCAGAAGAGGGAGTCAGATCCCCTGGGACTGGAGTTACAGATGGTTGTGAGCCACCATGTGGGTGCTGAGAATTGAATCCAGGTCCTCTGGAAGAACACCAAATGCTCTTAGCCACTGAGCCCTCTCTCCAGCCTCTAGGGAATTCTTACAATTTTAAGTCTGCTTTTTTACAGCATCCTTTATTTATGACAGACATTTAAAAGTTTTTTACATTTATTTTGTGTTTGTAGCTGGGGTGGGAGGGAAGCATGAACCACTGCGTAAGTGCGGTGATCAGAGGAAAGTGTAGAAATTGGTTCTCTCCTACTTTGTGGATTCTAGGGATTGAATTCAGGTAGTTAGCCTTGGTAGCCAGCACCTTTACTCACTGATCCATTTCAGCAGCCTGATCAGAGATACTTATCTCTGTAGAGCTAGAGTGCCAGGGATGGCGCTCAGTAGTGAGTACTTGCCTGCAGTGTGTGAGGCCCTGTGTTTGATGCCTAGGGGCACAGTTTTTAAAACTGTCATAGAGCAGGGCTGAGGTGCTCTGCTGCAGGGGGTCAGGATGTGGCAGTATCTGGGTAGGGAAGATAGTAGATGGCACTCTACACCCAAGCCTTGTAGGGTCTTGAGTAGAGAAGAGAATTAAGGTTTTCTTGAGCTCCCTTTTCTCCTTTTCCAAATATGCCATGTCTCCTGGACACAGCTCTACACAGAACTGATACAGGAGCAGGGGCCCCAGGACCTGACAGAACTGCCAGCCTTCATTGAGATGAGAGACCTGGCCCGGAGGTTTGCCTTGAGCTTTGGACCCCAGCAGCTCCATAACCGAGATCTTGTGGTCATGCTGCACAAGTAAGGAAGTGCTGGTTGGAGGTTGGTTACAGGGAGGGCGGGGAATAAGGTCTTGATGGGAAGGGTATCCATGTGCAGAAGTAGCAAGCAGGTTGGTGGTGACTGTGCCTGGGCAGCAAGAATGTAGGGATGGTACATTTGGGTGTTTCAGACTCTTAACTGAAATAATTCTCCCAATCAAGGGAAGGCATCAAGTTCTCATTGTCTGAGCTTCCTCCTGCTGGCTCTTCTCGAGAGCCCCCAAATATTGCATTCCTGGAGCTTCTTTCAGAGTTCTCCCCCCGCCTCTTCCATCAGGACAAACAGCTACTGTAAGTTAGTGGTTGAATAGAGATGTGGATTTGTAGAAGAGTCTGGAGAGGGCTCAGTTCATTCTATGTGCCATCCCTTTAGACTATCATACCTGGAAAAGTGTCTGCAGCGTGTCTCCAAGGCACCTAGCCATCCCTGGCGTCCAGTCACCACCTACTGCCACTCCCTCCACCTAGTAGAGAACACAGCAGAGGCCAGCTCTCAGGGGCCCCCCCACTCCAAGAAGAGGTGTATTGAAGGTAAGGGGTCAGCGTTGGGGTTGGCATCAGTATGTTCAGCACTGTGTCCTAGTTGCCTTTGCCCTAATAACAGGAGATGGGTTTTGATCGTCAAAATTGTACTTTGTCAAATATTTTATCAGGCACCCAACTATCATTCATTTTCTTTCTCATTTACCTAGCCAGCTTAAAATAGAAAACTTGAAAAATGATATAGAAACCAATGATAAAGCCAAAGATTGAACAAAGCATTCTTGTTTTCTTTCTTGACAGCAAATAATACATTAATTTCTCAAATAACTTTCAGATCACCACTTGTCTTAAAATTTACCTATTTAATTTTCTTTTACATTCTAATCTGTTTTATATGCTAATGTGCATTTGCTAATATGTACCTTAAAATGTAACTTTGAAGCTGTCACAGCTTTAATGAGACATAATTTACAAACCAAGTCAGAATTTTCCTCTTAAAGTGTGTACTTCAATGGCTTTTATGTTTCCTCAACAAGTTTTAATTGTGGACATGAGCGTATGTTTTGTGTGTGTGTGTGTGTGTGTGTGTGTGTATGTGCGTGTGTGCGTGCGCGCGCGCACAGGTGCCTGTGAACTGAACTGAGATCTGTAAGAGCAGGACATGCTCTTAACTGCTGACTGTCTCTCCACTACTTATTTTTTTTTAATTCTAGTACTTAATTTTGTTTGTTTTTTGTTATTTTTTTCTCCTTGAGACAGGTACTTGCTGTTTAGCCCTGGCTGTTCTGGAACTCACTTTGTAGACCAGTCTGGTCTTGAACTCACATAAATCCTTCTGCTTCTGCCTCTGTGTGCTGGGGATTAAAGGTGTCCACCACCACACCAGACAAGTTCATAATCTTTATGTAAGACTTAACATTTTAATTTTACTAGTTTAGAATTATTTTAAGTGTGTGTAATGTATATAGCATGCACTTTCCATGTTGTGCATGAGGAGGCTATAGGGCAGTGTTGTCAAGTTGACTCTGATTCTGAGTGTTGAACCCAGGTTTAGAGTTTTTCCAGCACTTTTTACCTGCTGAGCCATCTCACCATCCCACCAGTCTTTAATGTTCAGAAATTTTCACTGCTCCAAAAGAAGCCATGTCCCTATCACACTTACGGTTCTCCCTGTCCTCCCAGCCCAGGCACTGTTACTGACGTTCCTCTTTCTGAATTTGCCTCTGGCAGATAGTTTATTTAAGCAGTGCCAATATATTAGGAGGCTTTGTGTGTCTGTATTCTTTTGCTTAGTCTACTTTTTCAGTTCTTTGTATAGCAGAGTAATAGTTCATTAAATGGTCATTACCTATTTTACTCCTAAGTTGATTAACATTTGAGTTCTTTCCATTGTTTAATATGCATGTCATCATTAAAATTCACATACAAGCTTTTGAGTGGACATACACTTAAGATATATTTGGGAATGGAATTTCTGTCTAGGTCATATGGAGATTCTACATTTAACTTTATAAGGACTTACCAAACTGTTCTCCAAAGTGCCTACATCATTTTACATTCCCACCGGCAATGATTGGATATGGTTCCATTTTTCCACTTCTTCCCTTGTGGAGTCCAGGCACCACCCAACACCAAATGGGGAAGGATGAAGCAGAACCATGTTCTGTGGTCCACCTCTTCTCTTGGAGTGTCCAGATTCCAGTACATACCAGTTGGGAAAGGATGAAGCAAAGTCTGGAGCTGGTGGGTCAGCAGGACCCTGGTCCGGCAGTGAATGCTGGGGGCAAGGAGGTTTCCTCTGTAGATCTCAGTGTTACAGCTCTTTTAGACTACATCCAATGAAGCAGCTCTCCTAGATGGTATTAAAGAAATAGTATGCATACATTTTATTCAGGGTGAATCAAGGGTTATATAGTTTTGTGGAAGGGGTGAGAATATCCAGGCTGAACAAAGGTCATTGGCTGAAGGCTAGGGTAAGCTGAGATGCCTCATTAGCATGGGGAAGCATTCCAGGAATTTCAGGTGCAGGGCTACAAGTGTTCCTCAGATAGGTGAGATGGGTTCTCAGATCCTCAGGTAGAGAAGAGGAAGCCCCGTCCTACAAAGGGAGTCTGCCATTTTGTACTGAGCTCAGGACATTCCAGTAATGTCAGACTTAGACCTTAGCAGCAGGGTTTCCAGACAATTGGGAGCCCAAGTTCCTCTTCCTCTCTCAGTGTTTGTGTCTGGGCTTCTTGTGTTTATCTTTTAGTGACTGAATTGGTATCTCATTCTTTTCAGTTTGTATTTCCCTACTGACTAACACAGTTGAGTTTTTTACTTCATGTTCTTAGGGACATTTGATCTTTGGTGAATTGCTTATTAAAATCCTTTGTCTATTTTTCTTTGAGACAAGGTCTTGTGTAGGCCAGGCAGGACTTGAACTCTATATAGTGGAAGATGACCTTGAAGTTCTGAGTTTTCTTCCTCCACTTCCCAAGTATTAGGATTACAGACCATGACCACCATGCTCACCTTCTTTTGTTTGTTTAAAATTGAGTTGTCTTTTTATTGTTGAGTTGTTGAAGGTTCTTTACACATTCTAGATAGATGTTTACTAGGTAAAGAGATATAAAAATGTTTTCAAATTCTGTTTGTTATCCTTTTATGTTTTTAGTACTCTTATTATCATGAATTCCATTTTACCTACTTTTTATTTTTTTAACTTGTGCTTTTCATGTCATATCTTAAGGAACCATTGAATAGTCCAGGTTCACAAAGATTTACTTATGGCTACAGCCTCTCCTGTCTATAATCCTTCATATAGATTAATGGCAGCAAATTTTGGGTTTGTTTCTCCGTAGATACATGGTCACAGAGAAGGAAAGGGTCAGTAGAGGTGTGAATTTCCACCACTGGCAAATGGTGATGTACATTTGTCTGCTGTTTTAAAATCACACCACCTGAGTTTCCTTAGGGAAAGAGAGGTTTAGGTGTGGACACCTCAGTTGGTGGCATAGTCCTCCTTTCCCTCTGTAGTTGGCAGAGAAAGCACCTATACTCAGCCTCTTTGGTAAGAAGACACTAGAATTGCCATCCTTTATCTTCTGACTTCAGAAAACCCTGTCTCCCTGGCCCTTATGCATCTTCTCCAGTATCTGAGCCAAAAACAGTTGCCATCAATCTAGAATGGATAGGATTTTAGAATTTATTGCCTAACAGACTGCTTAATTTTAGGGAATTAGTCATCTCCCACATTTGTCATCAAATGTTTATATCCTCTGCGTAGTAGATATTTGTCTCTGCCTATCTTGTTTTCTAGGTAGGTAGTAGTTTTTAGGATAGGAGCTGTATATAATGATACAGCATCCCACTGTAGCACCCAGGTACATTTTTATATAGGGCTATGCTCATTCTTGAGGTGGAACAAAGTAAGGCTACACAGATTTTTCATTTTTTTATGTTTAACTTTCCCTTAAGAAACAAGAGACAAGTTTATAAAAGTAGCTCTGGCAGGTTTCTGACGTATTTGATATGTGTGTCTGCTTCTTTGCAGTTCCCCGCAGGCTTCAGGAAGAAGAGTCTTCATCCCAGGGAGAAAGCCTTCAGCTGAACAGTGGCCCCACAACACCTACACTCACCTCCACAGCAGTGAAGAGAAGGCAGTCTCTGAGGACAGTAGGCAAGAGGCAAAAAAGTAGAGCAGGACCAGGACCAGGACCAGGACCAGAGCTGATCTGCAGGTGAGGCCAAGGGAAGCCTTGGTGTTTCTGTTCTTCCCACTGCAGTACCTTCTGATCTCTGGGTACTTCTGGTGCTTTTGCAATGTCTTTTCCACACCCTGTGCTGTTCTCTCTTTTTACCCTTTGCTTTTTATTAACCCCTGTCATTTCTTCATTCTTAATAGTCAGCAGCTCTCAGGCACCCAGAGATTGAAAATGTCGAGTGCACCATGTTTCCAGATTCGATGTGATCCTTCAGGCTCTGGCTTGGGCAAGCAGATGACCCGGTGAGGTTTCCCTACCTATGCTGCCTTCTCACCTTAGCCAGTGTTTCTTGGATTGTCTTGGTCCTAGAACATTCTTTCCAGCATACCATGTCTTCCCAGTGTGCAAAGGGCTGTTCCTCCAGAATGAGGAGTGGGTGCTAGCCCTAAGTCCTACCCTTCCTGCTGCCAGGCCCTCCTTCCCCATGCCTATGAGAAGAAACTCTGGGGGGCTGAAAGGACCATCTGAAAACCTCTTCTCTTTGTCACTACCATAGACTCAACCTTATGGAAGAAGATGAGGAAGAAGAGCTGAGACTTCTGGATGAAGAATGGCAGTGTGGAGACAAGGTGTGGACCCAGCAGTCCCTCCTTCTAGAACTTAGAGGCTGGGACACCTGTTCTCAGTCTTCATGATGACCTTGTTTTTGAAAGCTGCTAAAAGTTGTTGGAAAGAATCACAAAGGGAAGAGGAAAGGTTACAGACTTAGTTTGGACTTTACTTTTATTAAATAAGGAGCTTAGGAATGACCAGAGGTAGTCATTTGCACTCATAATCTCAGCACTTAGGAGACTGAGGCAAGAGGATTGCTATGAGTTTAAGGTTACATAGTGAGTTCCAGGCCTGCTGGGGCTGGACAGTCTGGACAGTGAGACCTTGCTTTTGAGAACTGGTAGGAAAAGAAATTAAAAATACAAAGACCAGCAAGATAGTTTAGTACATAAAGGTGATTTTTTTTTCCTAAGCCTGAAGGCCTGAGTTCAGTCCCCAGACTCCCATGTGGTAGATGGTAAGAAATTATCCCCAAAACTTGTCCTGTTGTGTCCTTGTGTGTGTTTGTGTGTGTGCGCGCTTGCATGTGTGGAATAGCACATTTTTTCAGTCTCCAAATAAATATTGTTGCCACTGAATTTCCCAATAGTTGGAAGAATTGCCTACAGCCAGGAACTGAACACTCATAGTCTACCCCAGCTACACCCTTCCTTCCTCTTTCCTAACAAGGCTTCTATTCTTGTCCCTCCACTCATTCCTTTCTCTTCCCTGGCTACCTGAACTTTAGGTTGATGATCTGATCTAATGAGCAAAACAGGGAGCTTGAAGTGAGGTCACCTGAATGTGAATCCCTAGTTTCATATGAAGTTAGCTGTTGCTTGTCTGACTTCTATTCCCCCATCCTTACAATGGAGCATTTACACATAATGTAGAGTGCAGAAGCTTATTAATGGCAGACTTTTTTTCCCTTCAGCTCTGGAGGCTAGAAATCTTGAGTTTTGGTAAGCACAGATGGGTTCTGGTAAGGACCCAGTGCTAGTTGCAGGCTGTCTCAGATACAGGCAAGGGCAAGCCAATGCTAGCCTCTTGAGAAGGCACTAACAAAGTTCTAAGGGCTCCACTCTCTTCACCTAAACACATTTTAAAGGTCACCTCTTACTTTTATGGGCTCAATGGGTTAGGATATCAACATATATATATCAGGTAGGTTTTGCAGGGGAGGAGAGGCCTGCAGACATTCGATCCACACTAAGCTAATACTGTCTGCTATTATTTTATTGTCTTACCTAGGTAGGGGAAGGATAATTTGAACACCAAAGAAGTCTAGGAAAATCCCATTCTATGGTTCTAGAGCTGAATGCATATAAAAGGGTTAGCTTGGAGGCCAAGAGAGGAGTCGGTTTTCTGATTTATTCATTGAGACATCAGAAGGAATTATGTTTCTGTTGGGTAGAAATTCAGAATGGTCTTCCTAATTTTTGACTTTGTTTGTTCTAGCTACTTCATAGCCCTTCTTCTCCCAGTGAGCATGGGCTGGACCTATTAGATACAACAGAGCTGAACATGGAGGTGAGTGTTTCAGGGCTAGTGTGTGTGTCCTTGGAAGTGAGGGTGGCAAACTATCTGTCATTCTAATAGAACAGAACCTATGGGCAGCTCTCTGGTGTTCTTCAGGAACCCACAGGGGGAACTAGAATGGCTACCCTAGAACACATAACCTTCTCTTTACTATTTGTTGCCCCCCCCAATAACTCCATGTCTTCCATTCTTCTTGTTGCAGGATTTCTGATGGGACTTAGGCTTCTCCCCTTCTCCACTTACCACACTGCAAGGCCATGAGTGAGCAAACGAAGGAGTAAAATGAAGCATTCTTTGGGTCCCAGCCAAGTACTTTAAGGGAATAGAGAAATGGCCTTATTCAAACCTCTATTTCTTTCTGAAGTGGGTGCGTATATAGATGCTATGAGCCCTGTCATCCTCAATTCACCCTAGCTTTATGCTTTTGCCTGTTTGAAGTGGTGGGAGTTGGGTAGGGAGCTTTACCTCAGTATTGAAGTTTAATAAACCTTCTGTTTGATATCTCTTCCCCAAACACTGCCAAGCTTTCAATAAACATGTTCACATCAGCTATTTCATAGGCATGGCTTGAGATTGTCATGCTGATTGCGTTCTTTGACTTCTTGGCACCATGACCTCCTGTTTAAGTGCCTCCACACCTCAGGTGTTTTGTGTATATGTTTTCAAGGATGGATGGATCTGTCAGTGAGATGAATGGGACAGATGACTGAGGAGAGCTTAACTGTCTCTGAGCAGTTGCACTGATGGTGATAGTGTCGGCCAAAGTGAAGAAAGATGGCACTGATGGGCAAGTGAGGTGGAAATGTCTTGAAACTTGTTCTACCCACCTAGCCCAAGAGCATGGGATGGTGGCTATCATACAATGGTTTTCTCAGGCTAGTTTCATACCCTTATCCCAAAGATGTAAAGTTCTCAGACTCATAGTACCTGAGTGTAGAAGGACACAGAAATTACTGCACCTATCTAGCCCCCAATAAAGAAATGGGGGAAAATGTCTTTACCTTTCCTTCACTCACCAGTTCCCCACAAGTCCTGTTGCAGTGTTCTCTAACACCCGCCTCTGGTCTCTTCTCTCCTATATCTCTTACCTGATTGGCACAAAATTGCCTCAAGAGACCTTCCTTCTGGAAACTAGACTTGTTAATTCTTGCTCTGCCTCTTGCAGCAGCATAGAACATCTGTACTGTTACCAGATAGGCTGTCAGAAACATGAAGACAATGGGTGGCTTTCTGATGTCACTACTTCAAGTTCTTTCCCTACCCTTTATTATGGATCCTTTCTGAGCACCACCATCCAGCCAGTGGTAGTGTGGAAAGAACAGTCTTCCAGTGGATGATCAGGCCACCCAGCCAAACCATTTATACCTGTCCCCACCTTGCTGGTATATACCTGTCCCCACCTTGCTGGTATTGCTCCACTTCCTCTCCCATCACGACAAAAGAAGAGGTTGGAGTGTGAATCTCTTTGGCAGACAGCTTGGTGGTTTCCTAGTGCAGCAGATTCAGGAATCCATGGAATATTGAAGCAGTTTTGAACACTGAGGTGAAAATATGTAGGGAATATGAGGTAGAAGAACCCAGGAGGGGAAAGATCCCTGAGTTAATTAAATAGCAGCCAAGTTAAGGATACTTCAGAAATGAAAAGAGAAACTTGGAGACTTTGTAAATGTGAATATCCAGATAGCACAATATGGTAAATCAAACAATCCCTGGCCTCAGATTCTGGAGATGTGTTACACCTTCCATCCCTCATCCCAATTTTTTGTCACTGTGTTGAGAGATTAGGCCATCTTCTCTTTAAATATGGGCTGTCTCTTTGGGTTTCTATTGCAGTGATAAAACACCACCTGAAAAACAAGTTGGAGAGGAAAGGATTTATTTGGCTTACATTTACATTACTACTAATCATAGTAGACTGAAGGAAGTCAGGACAGGAATCCAAACAGGGCCAGGAGCTGATGCAGTGGCCATGGAAGGACACTGCTTACTGGCTTGCTCAGCCTGCTTTCTTTTCTTTCTTTTTTTTTTTAAATTGGATATTTTCTTTATTTGTATTTCAAATGTTATCCCCTTTCCAGGTTTCCCCTCCAGAAACCCTCCATCCTTCCCTGTACCTCCTGCCTCCATGAGGGTGCTTCCCTACCCACCCACCCACTCCCTCCCCTGCCATTTCCTTACACAGGGGTGTCGAGCTTTCACAGGACCAAGGGCCTCCTCCCATTGATGCCCGACAAGTCCCATCCTCTGCTACATATGTGGTTGGAGCCATGGGTCACTCTGTATATACTCTTTGGTTGGTGGTTTAGTCCCTGGGAGCTCTGGGGTGTCTGGTTGGTTGATATTGTTCTTCCTATGGAGTTGCAAACCTCCTTAGTTACCTCAGTACTTTCTCTTAACTCCTTCATTGCAGTCCCCCTTCTTAGTCCAATGGTTGCATGCCAGAAGCCACATCAGTATTTGTCAGGTTCTGGAAGAACCTCTCAGGAGACAGCTATATGAGGCTCTTGTCAGCATGTACCTCTTGGTGTCACCAATAGTGACTGGGTTTGGTGACTGCATGTAGGATGAATCTCCATTTGTGGCAGTCTCTGGATGTCCTTTCCTTCAGTCTCTGCTGTGGACTTTGTCTCCGTATTTCCTCCTGTGAGTGTTTTGTTCTCCCATCTAAGAAGTCCTGAAGCATACACAGTTTTGTCTTCCCTCTTGAGCTTCATGTGGTCTGTGAATTACATCTTGGTTATTCTTACCTTTTGGGCTAATATCCACTTATCAGTGAGTACATATCATGTGCGTTCTTTTGTGATTGGGTTACCTTACTCAGGATGATATTTTCTAACTCCATCCATTTGCCTAAGAATTTCATGAAGTCATTGTTTTTAATAGCTAAGTAGAACTCCATTGTGTAGATGTACCACATTCTCTGTATCCATTTCTCTGTGAAGGACATCTGAGCCAGCTTCTGGCTATTATAAATAACTCTGCTCTAAAAACAGTGGAGCATGTGTTCTTGTTACATGTTGGAGCATCTTTCGGGTATATGCCAAGGAGTGGTATAGCTGGGTCCTAAGGTAGTACTATATCCACTTTTCTGAGGAACCTCCAGACTGATTTCCAGAATGTTGTACCAGTCTGCAATCCCACCAACAATGGAGGAGTGTTCCTCTTTCTCCACATCCTCGCCAGCCTCTGCTGTCGCCGGGGTTTTTGATCTTAGCTATTCTCACTGGTGTGAGTGTGAAATCTCAGGTTTTTGTTTTAATTGCATTTCCCTTATGACTAAGATGTTGAACATTTCTTTTAGGTGTTTCTCAACCATTCAGTATTCCTTAGTTGTGAATTTTTTGTTTATCTCTGTACCCCATATTTTAATAGGATTATTTGATTCTCTGGAGTCTAACTTCTTGAGTCCTTTGTATATATTGAATATTAACTCTCTATAGTATGCAGGATTGGTAAAGATCTTTTCCCAATCTGTTGGTTGCCATTTTGTCCTACTGACAGTGTCCTTTGCCTTACAGAAGCTTTGCAATTTTATGAGGTCTCATTTGTCGATTCTTGATCTTAGAGCATAAGCCATTGGTGTTCTGTTCAGGAATTTTCCCCCTGTGCCCATGTGTTCGAAGCACTTCCCCATTTTCTCATCTATTACTTTCAGTGTATCTGGTTTTATGTGGAGGTCCTCGATCCACTTGGACTTGAGCTTTGTATAGGGTGATAAGAATGGATTGATTTGCATTCTACATGCTGACTGCCAATAGAACCAGTACTACATTGAAAATGCTATCTTTTTTCCATTGGATTGTTTTAACTCCTTTGTCAAAGATCAAGTGACCATAGGTGTGTGGGCTCATTTCAGGGTCTTTAGTTCTATTCCAATGATGTACATACCTGTCTCTGTACCAATACCATACACTATATTTTATCACTGTTGCTCTGTAATACATCTTGAGGTCAGGGATGGTGATTCCCCTAGAAGTTCTTTTATTGTTGAAAATAGTTTTCACTATCCTGTTTTTTTGTTATTCTGAGTTTGAAGATTGCTTTTTCTAATGTTTTGAAGAATTGAGTTGGAATTTTGATGAGTTGAAATTTTGATGGGGACTGCATTGAATTTGTAGATTGCTTTTCACAAGATGGCCATTTTTACAATATTAATCCTGCCAATCCATGAGCATGGGAGATTTTTCCATCTTCTGAGATCTTCTTTGATTTCTCTCTTCAGAGACTTGAAGTTCTTGTCATGCAGGTCTTTCACTTGCTTGGTTAGAGTCACACCAAGGTGTTTTATATTATTTGTGACTATTGTGAAGGATGTCATTTCCCTAATTTCTTTCTCTGCTTGTTTATCCTTTGAGTATAGGAAAGCTACTGTTTGTTTAATTTTATATGCTGCTACTTTGTTAAAGTTGTTTATCAGGTTTAGAAGTTCTCTGGTGGAATTTGTGGGGTCACTTAAGTATACTGTCATATCATCTACCAACAGTGATATTTTGACATTTTCCTTTCCAGTTTTGTATCCCTTTGACCTCTGTTTGTTGTTTACTTGGCTAGGACTTCGAGTACTATATTGAATAAGTAGGGAGGGTGTGGGCAGCCTTGTCTACTCTCTGATTTTAGTGGGATTGCTTCAAGTTTCTCTCCAATAGTTTGATGTTGGCTCCTGGTTTGCTGTATATTGCTTTTACTATCTTTAAGTATGGGTCTTGAATTTCCTGATCTTTCCAAGACTTAATATGAAGGGGTGTTAAATTTTGTCAAGTGCTTTTTCAGCATCTAATGAAATGATTATGTGTTTTTTTCTTCTAGTTTGTTTATGTGTTGGATTACATGATAGCTTTCCATATATTGAACCATCCCTGAATCCTTGGGATGAAGCCTACTTGATAATGGTGAATGATCATTTTGATATGTACTTGGATTCGGTTTGTGAGATTTTTATTGAGTATTTTCATGAGGGGAATTGGTCTGAAGTTCTTTTTCTTTGTAGGGTCTTTGTGTGGCTTAGGTATAAGTGTAATTGTGGTAGTGTTCCTTCTGTTTCTATTTTGTGGAATAGTTTGAAGAGTATTGGTAGTAGGTTTTTTTTGAATGTCTGTTAGAATTCTGCACTAAACTAATCTGGTTCAGGGCATTTTTTGGTTGGGAGACTTTTAATAACTGCTTCGGTTTCTTTAGGGGTTATGGGACTGTTTAGATGGTTTATCTGATCCTGATTTAATGTTGGTATCTGGCATCTGTCTAGAAAATTGTCCATTTCATCCAGATTTTCCAGTTTTGTTGAATACAGTCTTTTCTAGTAGGATTTGGTAATTTTTTGAATTTCCTCAGTTTCTGTTGTCTGATATTTTTTTTTTTAAATATTTTTATTTATTTATTATATATGAGTACATTGTAGCTGTCTTCAGACACACCAGAAGAGGGCATTGGATCTCATTACAGATGGTTGTGAGCCACCATGTGGTTGCTGGGATTTGAACTCAGGACCTCGAGAAGAACAGTCGGTGCCCTTAACCACTGAGCCATCTCTCCAGCCCCGATATTGTTAATTTGGATACTGTCTTTGTGCCCTCTGGTTAGTCCGGCTAAGAGTTTATCTATCTTGTTGATTTTCCCAAATAATCAACTCTTGGTTTTATTGATTCTTTTTATAGTTCTTTTTGTTTCTACTTGGTTGATTTCAGTTCTGAGTTTGATTATTTCCTGCTGTCTACTCCTCTTGAGTGCATTTGCCTCTTTTTTTTAAAGAGCTTTTATGTGTGCTGTCAAGCTGCTAGTGTGTGCTCTTTAAAGTTTCTTTTTGGAGGTATTCAGAGCTACGATTTTCCTCTTAGCACTGCTTTCATTGTGTCCCATAAGATTGGATATGTTGTACCTTCATTTTCATTTTCATATATATATATGGGCTTTCTGTTGTTTTTGTTGTATTGAAGACCAGCCTTAGTCTGTGGTGATCTGATAGGATACAAGGCGTTATTTCAATCTTACTGAATCTGTTGAGGCCTGTTTTATGACCAATTATGTGGTAAATTTTGGAGAAGGTACCATCAGATGCTGAGAAGAAGGTATATTCTTTTTTTTAAGGATGAAATGTTCTATAGATATCTGTTAAACCCATTTGGTTCATAACTTCTGTTAGTTTCACTGTATCTCTGTTTAGTTTCTGTGTCCATGATCTGTCCATTGATGAGAGTGGGGTGTTGAAGTCTCCCACTATTATTGTGTGAGGTACAATGTGTACTTTGAGCTTTAGTAAGGTTTCTTTTATGAATGTGGGTGCCCTTGCATTTGCAGCATTTGCAGCATAGATGTTCCAAATTGAAAGTTCATCTTGGCAGATTTTTCCTTTGACAAGTAAAAAGTGTTCTTCCTTGTCTTTTTTTGACAACTTTTGGTTGAAAGTTCATTTTATACTTTATTAGAATGACTACTCCAGCTCATTTCTTGGGGACCATTTGCTTGGAAAATTTCTTTCCAGTCTTTTGCTCTGAGGTAGTTTCTGTCTTTGTCACTGAGCTGCCATTTCCTGTATGCAGCAAAATGCTGGGTCCCATGTATCCTGTCAGTTAGTCTATGTCTCTTTATTGGGGAATTGAGTCCATTGATGTTAAGAGATATTAAGGAAAAGTGATTGTTGCTTCTTATTATTTTTGTTGTTAGAGTTGGAATTATGTTTGTGTGGCTATATTTTTGGTTAGTTGAAAAAAGATAACTTTCTTGCTTTTTCTAGCATCTAGTTTCCCTCCTTGTGTTGGAGTTTCCCATGTATTATCCTGGAAATTTACTGGATTTTTGGAAAGATATTGTGTAAATTTGTTTTTGTCATGGAATATCTTGGTTTCTCCATCTATGTTAATTGAGAGTTTTGCTGGATATAGTAGCCTAGGCTGGCATTTGTGTTCCCCTGGAGTCTGTATGACATCTGCCCAGGATCTTCTAGCTTTCATAGTCTCTCGTGAGAAGTCTGGTATAATTATGGTGTTACTTGACCTTTTCCCCTTACTGCTTTTAATATTCCTCTTTGTTTTGTGCATTTGGCTTTTTGATTATTATTATTATTATGTGACAGAAGGCGTTTCTTTTCTGGTCCAGTCCATTTGGAGTTCTGTAGGCTTTTTGTATGTTCATGGGCATCTCTTTCTTTAGGTCAGGGAAGTTTTCTTCTATAATTTTGTTGTGGATATTTACTGGCCCTTTAAGTTGGGAATCTTCGCTCTCTTCTATACCTATTATCCTTAGGTTTGGTCTTCTCATTGTGTCCTGGATTTTGTGGATGTTTTGAGTTAGGTTTTTTTTCCTTTTTGTATTTTATCTGACTATTGTGTCAATGTTTTCTATGGTATCTTCTGCCTTTGAGATTCTCTCTTCTATCTCTTGCATTCTGTTGGTGATGCTTCTGTCTATGACTTCTGATCTCTTTCCTTGGTTTTCTATCTCCAAGGTTGTCTCCCTTTGCAATTTCTTTCTTGTTTCTATTTCCATTTTTAGATCCTGGATAGTTTCGTTCAATTCTTTCACCTGTTTGTATTTTCCTGTAATTCTTTAAGGAATTTTTTTGTTTCTTCTTTAAGGGCTTCTACCTGTTTACTTGTGTTGTCCTGTATTTCTTTAAGTAAGTTATTTATGTCCTTCTTAAAGTCCTCTAGCAGCATGAGATGTGATTTTATATCAGAATCTTTCTTTTCTGGTGTGTTGAGGTGTTGAGGACTTGCTGTAGTGGTAGAACTGATGATGCCACGTGGCCTTGTTTTTTGTTGCTTAGGCACTTGCCTCTTGCCATCTGGTTATATCTATCGTTACCTGCCCTTTCTGCCTCTGACTGCAGCCTGTCCCTCCTGTGATCCTGCTTGTATGAGAACTCCTCAGAGTTCAACTGTTCCTGTGATCCTGTGATCTTGAGATTCTAGTTGTGTTCAATCTCCTGGGAGTTGAGCTTCCTCTGTGATCCTGGGTATTTCAGAGCACATTTGATCCTGGGCGTGTTAGAACACATTGGAATCCTGCTGCTTCTTGGTGTTGTGGTACTTGGTGCAGAGCCAGCACCCGGAGGTCTGCTCAGGGCACTGGTTCATACCTGAAGTGACTGGTGCCCCTGCTGGGTTGGGGGGTTCCTGTGTCCCTGGATCTTGGGCAACCCAGTTACTCCAGATGTTGGGGCATGTTTTGGGGCAGATGTTGTGGCCTCTCCTGTGATCCTGGGTGTTTTCAGAGCACTTGGGAGTCTGGCTCCCTCTGAGTGTTGTAGAAGTGGGTACAGAGCCAGTGCCCAAGGTCTGCTAGGGATGGCCCAGGGATGGCACCACCCATCATGGACTGGGTCCTTTTACATTGATTATTAATTGAGAAAATGCCTTACAGTTGGATCTCATGATGGCATTTCCACACTTGAGACTCCTTCCTCTCTGATGACTCTGTATGTCAAGTTGACACATAAAACCAGCCAGTACATGGTGGTAACTAGGACAGATACTGAGAGTCACATCCGTCCAAAAGTTTGGGGATCTTTGTCATTTAATTCTTTTCCCTTTTTTTTTTTTTAAAGATTTATTTATTTCATGTATATGAGTACACTGTTGCTGTCTTCAGACACACCAGAAGAGGGCATCAGATCCCATTACAGATGGTTGTGAGCCACCATGTGGTTGCTGGGAATTGAACTCAGGACCTCTGGAAGAGCAGTCAGTGCTCTTAACCACTGAGCCATCTCTCCAGCCCAATTCTTTTCCCTTTTAAACTAGGTATGGTGGCACATACTCGTTAAACCTAGCACTAGTGAAGCTGAGTTAGGAGAACACAAATTTGAGGCCAGCCTGGGCTATATGGCTGTTTCTGAAACATACTGTTTTAAAAACTACTACTTGTAAATGATGTCATAATTTCAGAAATAAACTTATAAATAAAATAATTCTGTTATATCAATCTCATTTTGTATATTACAGTGCACATTTAAATATAGTAGGTGAATCAAATGTATATATCAGTTACTTTTTTGTTGCTGTGATAAAATACCATAAGCAAGAACAGCTTCTAGAAGAAAGAGTTTATTTTGCTTACTGTTCCAGAGAAATAAGAGTCCATCATGGCAAGGGGGTGTGGCTCCTGGAATGAAACAGAGAGTGAACTGGAAGTGACAAGGCTTTGGACTCTCAAAGTCTGCCTCCAGTGACAGCACCTCCCCTGAAAACAGTGCCACGAACTGGGACCAAGCCTATCTATATAATGGGCATTCTCATTTAAGCCACCATAGTATTTAAATAGTTGGTAGTTAGAAGTACAAAATACATTCTGATGTTAAGAAGAAAAGGTTTAGAACAAAGAGAAACTTACTTTAAAAAGATATAGTTTAGCATTTTCTGAAGTTCTTGTTGAAAACTATTTTGGTAAATAGTTGTAACAACCTCTTTAACTTCAAAAAGGATTTCAACATTGAGCCAAATGGCATAGATAACTATATTTAGTGCTTCAATAGAGAAATTCAACCCTTCCCCCATTTTGGGAAACTTGGAAACATCAGAAAATGATTTCCAAGGACAGGTAGCATCCTCCTTAAAGATAGGCCAGAACTGACTTCCATTTTGAATGGCAGTCTGGGAGACACTCTGGGACCTCAGAGCCAGAAGTATTCCTTGTATTCCCTGAAGCACCCACTTCAGCCACTCAGTGGTGATGCCTCATGGGTTTGGCTTGCTTTCCTTCCTTCAGAAATGCTAGTACTGATTAGAGATGGTGTGTGACATGCGGGTCCCACTGAAAGCACTAGAAGAATAGCTTTGTAGTGTGTGCATGTTTCTGTGTGTACTCTCAATTGTGGAGGGCAAATGTTGATATCAGGCATCTTCCTTAGTCACTGTCCACTCATCTTTTCAGACAGTCTTTCATTGAACCTGGTGTTTATTCTTCTGGACTGGCTGAACAACTCCCAAGGATTCTCCTGACTCCTCCCAACACTGGGATTCTATGTACATGTCCAGCTTTTTGTTCCCTATCCAGTGGTTGCTAGGGATTGAACTCAGGTCTACATGGATGGTACTACCAACTAAGCCATCTCTCTACCCCCTGGATTTTTATTTTTTCGTTTTATGTATATGAATGGTTTGCTTGCATGTATGTCTGTGTACCAGCTGTGAGAAGTGCTCAAAGAGGCTAGAAGAGGGCATTGGATCCCCAAGAACTGAAGTTACAAACAGTTGTAAACTGCCATGAAGATGCTGGGATGCAAATGCAGCTGCTCTGAAAGAGCCTCCAAAGCTCTTAACCTCTGAGTCATCTTTCCAACCCCGAGATTTATTTTTATATATTATGCGTTTCTGTGTTATATGTGTGTGCAGGTGCCCACGGAAGCCAGAAGAGGGCACTGGATCCCTTGGAGCATGCTGAAAGCCAAACTCATATGCTCTGTAAGATCAATAAATGCTCTTTTACTAGCACACCCTGTTTTAATGTACAAGTTAGAAATGATCTTTGTTTCTTTTTTATTGATTCTTTGTGAATTTCACATTATGCATCCCAATCAGAGCCAGCTCCCCATCCCTCTATATCTATTCTTCACCTTTGCAACTTCCCCCAACAGAAAACAAAAAATAAAAACAACTGGGAGTGGGGGGGGGAGAAGGAGGGAGATAAGGGAGGTGTAGGTAGGTTAAAAAAGTCTCACTATGGAAGCTAGTATGTCACAGTGTGTCACACAGTGTACCTTTTCCCAAACAGCTTTACTTGTGAATGTTTATTGCAGTGAATCATTGATCTGGTTTGAGGCCTCTGGTTTCTGCTGCACCATCAATACTGGATCCTCACCAAGCTCTTCTTGGCTATCCTGTTGTTGCCCCATGTCATGGAGATCCTGTAGCTTTGGTTCTTCAGGACTTGCCCTATCACATACTCTGGGGTAGATGTGGGCCAACTCAAGGCCCTAGATCTGAGCCCTTATGGTGGTTGTGTTGTTCAGCCAGTTCTCTTTCGCCTGTACCACCAAAGCCAGATCTTCCACTTTGCCCAGGAGAAGGACAGGGCTAGCTCCCCTACTTGTGACAGCCAGCAAGAGGCAAATCTGCCCTTCAGGCATTCATGCCATATGGGCCATCTTGCTTGCATCCATGCCACCAGGGCCAACTCTTCAGTACTGCCCTTGCTAGGGAGCAGAGCCAGTTCTCCCATTCACATGCTCAGGCTAGCTTACCCATGACACCAGGGCCAGCTCTCCCATGATGCCCAGGCAAGTGAGGAGGCTGGCTCCCCTGAATACAGCAGCTGGGGAGGGGCAGGTCAACTCTGCCCATCTGTAGGACATCAAGATGGCTTCAGGAGGCAGCCCAGACCAGGGACGTCCTCATGGCCTTTGGTGGTGACATGGGCCACATACAGAGACCCTTGCTGCTGCAGGTTGATGGACCCAGACATGAATAACCCTAAGTGGCAGCATGGGCCAGGACCTTACCATATCTTCAGGTGGCAACATCAGGGTGATCCTCACCCACCTCAAGTATTTACTTCTGTCTCTCTTCATAGTGCTCATCATTCCCTTCTCTTTCTCTCCCATCTCTATCACATACAGAGTGATAGCTGGAGTGCCATTAGGTATCTTTAATAAGTGCCATCATGTGGCAGCTGCTGTGTCCCTTCAGTTCACCTGCCTGCCACTATCAATACTCTTTTGAACATCTGTGGACAACTTAGATACCACTGGGTCTTACTGCCCATCTCTGTCAGCTCAGCTTTGCCCAGGTGGGACACTGTCAGCAGTAGTTCAGAATGGTCAGACCTGGGCTAGGCTGGGCCCTTAAGTAAAGGCCAGCTTGGGAGGTAGATATGGAGGCTTTTGTGAGTTTATAAGTAACAGTAAACAATGTCTTTTGGGGGCTTTAACTCTATTCTGTTGGCTCAATATTTAATAATTGCTTTTTCATTAATTTATTCACTTTATTTCCTGATTGCAGGCCACCCTCCCTTTTCTTCTAGTCCCACCCTCACAAACCCCCTCCTCCACTAATTCCTCCCCTTTTCCTAAGATCAGGAGAAGCCCCTATGGATACCAACCCATCCTGACACATCAAGAAGCAGCAGGACTTAAAAACGTTCTCAGCCACTGAGGCCAGACAAGACAGCCCAGCTAGGGCAAGGAGATCCAAAGGCAGGCAACGGAATCAGAGACAGTTCCCGCTTGAATTGTTAGGGGACCCACGTGAAGACAAACCTGCACATCTGCTACGAATGTGTAGGGTCCTAGGTCCAGCCCATGCATGCTCTTTGGTTGGTGGCTCAGTCTCTATGAACTCCCATGAGCCCAGGTTAGTTGACTGTAGGTCTTCTTGTGTCCTTGACCACTCCATCTCCTTCAATCCTTCCTTACACTCTTCCACAAGACTCCGCAATTTCTGCCTAACGTTTAGCTGTGGGTTGCTGAATCTGTTTGCATCAGATGCTGGACAAAGCCTCTCAGAAGACAGTTATGCTAGGTTCCTGTTTACAAACATAGCAGAGTATCATTAATAGTGTTACCAGTTGGCTTTCTCCCATGGTATGGGTCTCAAGTTGGGCCAGTCAGTGGCTGTTCCTTCAATCTCTGCTCCATCTTTATCCCTGCATATCTTGAAGGCAGGACAGATTTTGGGTTGAAAGTTTTGTGCATGTGTTGGTGGCCCCCTCCCCCACTGGAAGTCCTGCCTGGCTATAGGAGGTGGCCACTTTAGTCTCTATATCTCCAGCTGGTAGGAGTCTCAGCTAGACCACATACATCCCCCATTGACTACCAGGATCCTCCCCAGTCCTAGGTCTCCTTATCATCCCAAAGATGACACCCCACTAATTTATGTTCTCACTCCTAGCCCTATCCCACTCCCTATTCTCCCCACACCTGATGTTCCCTACCACATCTCCCAACCAGTTCCCTTCATCCATCTCTGATAAAATAACTATTTTGTTTCCCCTTCTGGTTAATTCAAGTATCCTCCTTTGAACCCCCCTTGTTACTTAGCTTCTTTGGGTCTGGATTTTAACATGGGTATCCTGTACTTTATGGCTAATGTTCATAAGAGAGTACATGCCATTTTTATGCCCAGTTCATGAAAACCTCAGGAGACTGCCAGGAACCAAGATGCTGATGCAAACACAGAGTGTTTCTTAGAGTTTGAACCTGGGACACAAGTCTCCCTGCTCTGCAAGTTAGGAATGCAATACTCAGGTCTAGGGGCTCAGGGTTTATACATGGGAAATGCACAAGCTGGGGCTTTCAAGCCTTGGCATTACATGATTGGGTAGGGGTAAAGGAATGCCATCCTTCAAAGTGATAACATTTGTTCAGACAGCAAGAAGGGACTATATATCTGGAAAGGAACCTCTTTGACCTGGGAAGAAATAACTCAATCCATTATCAGTGCACTCTTATAAGCTGGCCACAGCTGTCTGAGAATGCTTGGTTGTCTCTTCTCCATAGTCTAAGGGTGGGGGCCTCATCACTTCAAGGACATTCATTTTCTTCCTTCAAGAACAGGAGACAGCTGCATCAAGTGGGTGGTTCTTAGTAAGCTTGGGCTTACACAGAGGGGAGTCCAGGCTGCCTTTTGACTCTTCACCGTATTTGTCTTTCTGGGTCTGGATTACCTCATTCATGATGTCATTTTTAATAGCTGAGTAGTATTCAGTAATAAGTGCTTCTCAGCTATTAGAGATTCCCCTGTTCAGCTCTGTATCCCATTTTTGATTGGGTTATTTGGTTTGTTGGAGTCTTATTTCTTGAGTTCTTTAGAAATTTTGGATATTAGCCTTCTGTCACATGTGGTGTTGGTGAAGATCCTTTCCCAATCTCTAGACTGCTGTTTTGACCAATTGTCAATATCCTTTGCTTATAGAAGCTTCCCAGTTTCACAAGGTCCCATTGATCAATTATTGATCTTAGAGCCTGAACCACTGATGTTCTATTCAGGAAGTTGTTTCCTGCGCTAATGAGTCCAAGACTACTCTCCACTTTCGGTTTTATTATATTTAGTGTATCTGGTTTTACATTGAAGTCTTTGATCCACTTGGACTTGAGTTTTGTGTAGGGTGATAGATACAGAGCTATTTGCATTCATGTAAATGAAGACATCTAGGTGGTCCAGCACCAGTTGTTGAAGATGCTTTATTTTTTCCATTGTATAGTTTTGACTTCTTTGTCAAAAATTAAGTGCCTGTAGGTGTATGGGTTCATTTCTGGGTCTTTGATTCTATTCCACTGATCAACCTGTTTTTATGCCCATACTATATAATTTTTATTACGGTTGCTCTGTGGTACAGCTTGAAATCAGGGATGATGACACCTCCAAAAGTTCTTTTATTATACATGATTGTTTTAGCTATTCTCGGTTTTTGTTTTTCCATATGAAGTTTAGAATTGCTCTTGCAAGGTCTATAAAGAATTGGGTTGGGACTCAAGCTGTAGGTCCGCTGTGGTGCAGATACCTCCCTGACCTGAAGGGACACGGTCAACAGTTCTCTGCACCCAAATCCTGTGGGAGGAAGAGCTAAAATCAGAGGGGCAGACATGCCTGGGAAGCCAGAAGAGACTATACTCTGCCCACATTTCTGATTCCAGAGGAAAACACGTAATACCATCTGGGACCCGGATGCACAGGGACCCCCGGGAAAAGGAGGCACAGGCCCTCCTGGTTGCCGCCCTCACAGAGAGCTCAAAAGCAGCGCCATAGGAGCAACATCAGCCACGGGACCACAGGTAAGACCAACTTTTCAGCTCCAAGTGACCTGCCTGGTGGACACAGGACACAGGCCCACAGGAACACCTGAAGACCAGTAGACAGGAAAGACTACACGCCCGAAAGCAGAACACTCTCTTCCCATAACTGGCTGAAAGAAAACAGGAAAACAGGTCTACAGCACTCCTGACACACAGGCCTATAGGACGGTCTAGTCACTGTCAGAAGTAGAAGAACAAGGTAACACCAGAGACAACCTGATGGTGAGAGGCAAGCACAGGAACCCAAGCAACAGAAAGCAAGACTACATGGAATCATCGGAGCCCAATTCTCCCACCAAAGTAAACACTGAATTTCCAAACACGCCAGTAAAGCAAGATCTAGATTTAAAATCACATTTGATCATGATACTGGAGGACTTCAAGAAAGACATGAAGTACTCCCTTAGGGAAATGGAGGAAAACATAAATAAAGAAGTAGAAGCCTATAGAGAGGAATCACAAAAATGCCTGAAAGAATTCCAGGAAAACACAATCAAACAGTTGAAAGAATTAAAAATGGAAATAGAAGCAATAAAGAAAGCACAAAGGGAAACAACCCTAGATATAGAAAACCAAAGGAAGAGACAATGAGCCATAGATACAAGCATTACCAACAGAATACAAGAGATAGAAGAGAGAATCTCAGGAGCAGAAGATTCCATAGAAATCATCAACACAACTGTCAAAGATAATGTAAAGCGGAAAAAGCTACTGGTCCAAAACATACAGGAAATCCAGGACTCAATGAGAAGATCAAACCTAAAGGATAATAGGTATAGAAGAGAGCGAAGACTCCCAGCTCAAAGGACCAGTAAATATCTTCAACAAAATCATAGAAGAAAACTTCCCTAACCTAAAGAAAGAGATGCCCATAAACATACAAGAAGCCTACAGAACTCCAAATAGATTGGACCAGAAAAGAAACACCTCCCGTCACATAATAGTCAAAACATCAAATGCACAAAAAAAAGAAAGAATATTAAAAGCAGGTAAGGAAAAGGTCAAGTAACATATAAAGGCAGACTATTAGAATAACACCAGACTTCGCCAGAGACTGAAAGCTAGATGATCCTGGACAGATGTCATACAGACCCTAAGAGAACACAAATGCCAGCCCAGGTTACTGTATCCTGCAAAACTCTAATTAACATAGATGGAGAAACCAAGATATTCCATGGCAAAACCAAATTTACACAATATCTTTCTACAAATTCAGTGCTACAAAGGATAATAAATGGTAAAGCCCAACATAAGGAGGCAAGCTACACCCTAGAACAAGCAATAAACTAACCGTCTTGGCAACAAAACAAAGAGAAGAAAAGCACACAAACGTAATCTCACATCGAAATATGAATATAACAGGAAGCAACAATCACTATTCCTTAATATCTCTCAACATCAATGGTCTCTACTCCCCAATAAAAAGACATAGATTAACAAACTGGATATGCAATGAGGACCCTGCATTCTGCTGCCTACGAGAAACACACCTCAGAGACAAAGACAGACACTACCTCAGAGTGAAAGGCTGGAAAACAACTTTCCAAGCAAATGGTCTGAAGAAGCAAGCTGGAGTAGCCATTTTAATATCGAATAAAATAATTTTCAAATAAAAGCCATCAAAAAAGTTAAGGAAGCACACTTTATATTCATCAAAGGAACAATCCATCAAGATGAACTCTCAATCCTAAATATCTATGCCCCAAATACAAGGGCACCTACATACATAAAAGAAACCTTACTAAACCTCAAAACACACATTGCACCTCACACAATAATAGTAGGAGATTTCAACACCCCACTGTCATTAATGGACAGATCTTGGAAACAGAAATTAAACAGAGACATAGACTAAGAGAAGTCATGAACCAAATGGACTTAACATATTTATAGAACATTCTATCTTAAGGCAAAAGGATATACATTCTTCTCACCACCTCATGGTACTTTCTTCAAAATTGACCATATAATTGGTTATAAAACAGACCTCAACAGATACAGAAAGATAGAAATAATCACATGCGTCCTATCAGACCACCTTGGACTAAAGCTGGTCTTCAATAACAATAAGGGAAGAACGCCCACATATACATGGAAGTTGAACAATGCTCTACTCAATGATTAGATTACCTGGTCAAGTAAGAAAGAAAGAAATAAAGTAAAGACTTCTTAGAATTTAATGAAAATGAAAGTACAACGTACCCAAACTTATGGGACACAACGAAAGCTGTGCTAAGAGGAATACTCATAGCTCTGAGTGCCTGCAGAAAGAAACAGGAGAGAGCTTATGTCAGCAGCTTGACAGCACACCTAAAAGCTCTAGAACAAAAAGAGGCAAATACACCCAGGAGGAGTAGAAGGCAGGAAATAATTAAACTTAGAGCTGAAATCAACCAAGTAGAAACAAAAAGGACCATAGAAAGAATCAACAGAAGCAAAAGTTGGTTTACCAACAAGATAGATAAACCCATAGCCAGACTAACGAGAGAACACAGACAGTGTGTCCAAATTAACAAAATCGGAAATGAAAAGGGAGACATAACTACAGAATCAGAGGAAATTCAAAAAATCATCAGATCCTACTACAAAAGCCTATATTCAACAAAACTTGAAAATCTGCAGGAAATGCACAATTTCGTAGAGAGATACCAGGTACCTAAGTTAAATTAAGAACAGGTAAACCATTTAAACAAGCCTAAACTCCTAAAGAAATCGAAGCAGTCATTAACGGTCTCCCAACCAAAAAGAGTCCAGGTACAGATGGGTTCAGTGCAGAAATCTATCAGACCTTCATAGAAGACCTCATACCAATACTATCCGAAGTATTCCACAAAATTGAAATAGATGGAGTGCTACTGAATTGCTTCTTTGAAGCCACAATTACTCTTATACCTAAACCACACAAAGACTCAACAAAGGAAGAGAACTTCAGACCAATTTCCCTTATGAATATCGACGCAACAATACTCAATAAAATTCTGGCCAACCGAATCCAAGAGCATATCAAAACAATCATCCACCATGATCAAGTAGGCTTCACCCCAGGCATGCAGGGATGGTTTAATGTACGGAAAACCATCAACATGATCCATTATATAAACAAACTGAAAGAACAAAACCACATGATCATTTCACTAGATGCTGAGAAAGCATTTGACAAAATTCAACACTGCTTCATGATAAATGTACTGGAAAGAACGCCATCTGGGACCCTGGTGCACGGGGGCTCCCGGAAAAGGTGGCGCAGGTCCTCCTGGTTGCTGCCCTCGTGGAGAGCTCAAAAGCCACACCCACGAGAAAACTTGAGCCGCGGGACCGCAGGTAAGACCAACTTTTCTGCTCCAAGTGACCTGACTGGTGGTCTCAGGACACACAGAGGTAAAATTCCTCTTGGACCAGACACTTCCTGTTTTTAGCTGGATTCCCCACCTCGCTGATCCCCGCCCAGAACTCACTGCTCCCAAACCCCGTGGGAGAGAGAGCTCACTGCCTGGACAGGTGGGCACTCCTGAGAATGCAGAGCGGAAAAGACCACCAATACTGCCCACCCCTGCCAGCATCCCTGGCCCAAGAGGAAACTGTATACAGCCTCTGGGAACCAGAAGATAGGGGCACTGGAGCTGCAGGTCCCCTCTGCCCCAGACACCACCAGAACCTGAAGGGACCGGATCAACAGTTCTCTGCATCCAAATGCCATGCGAGGGAGAGCTAAACCTTCAGAGAGGCAGACACACCTGGGAAGCCAGAAGAAACTACACTCTGCCCACATTTCTGACTCCAGAGGAGAACACCAAACGCTATCTGGGACCCTGGTGCACGGGGGCTTCCGGAAAGGGTGGCGCAGGTCCTCCTGGCGACTGCCCTGGCGGAGAGCTCATAAGCAACACTCTTCAAGCAAACTTGAGCATCGGGACCACAGGTAAGTCCAACTTTCTCCTCCAAGTGACCTGCCTGGTGAACTCAAGACACAGGCCCACAGGAACACCTGAAGACCTGTAGACAGGAAAAACTACATGCCCGAAAGCAGAACACTCTTCCCATAACTGGCTGAAAGAAAACAGGAAAACAGGTCTACAGCACTCCTGACACACAGGCCTATAGGACGGTCTAGCCACTGTCAGAAATAGCAGAACAAGGTAACACCAGAGACAACCTGATGGCAAGAGGCAAGCAGGAACCCAAGCAACAGAAACCAAGACTACATGGCATCATTGGAGCCCAATTCTCCCACCAAAGTAAACACTGAATATCCAAACAAACCAGAAAAGCAAGATCTAGGTTTAAAATCATATTAGATCATGATGCTGGAGGACTTCAAGAAAGACATGAAGAACTCCCTTAGAGAAACGCAGGAAAACATAAATAAAGAAGTAGAAGCCTATAGAGAGGAATCACAAAAATGCCTGAAAGAATTCCAGGAAAACACAATCAAACAGTTGAAGGAATTAAAAATTGAAATAGAAGCAATGATGAAAGAACACAGGGAAACAACCCTAGATATAGAAAACCAAAGGAAGAGACAAGGAGCCATAGATACAAGCATTACCAACAGAATACAAGAGATAGAAGAGAGAATCTCAGGAGCAGAAGTTTCCATAGAAATTATCGACACAACTGTCAAAGATAGTGTAAAACAGAAAAAGCTACTGGTCCAAAACATACAGGAAATCCAGGACTCAATGAGAAGATCAAACCTAAGGATAATAGGTATAGAAGAGAGCGAAGACTTCCAGCTCAAAGGACCAGTAAATATCTTCAACAAAATCATAGAAGAAAACTTCCTTAACCTAAAGAAAGAGATGCCCATAAACATACAAGAAGCCTACAGAACTCCAAATAGATTGGACCAGAAAAGAAACTCCTCTTGTCACATAATAGTCAAAACATCAAATGCACAAAACAAAGAAAGAATATTAAAAGCAGTAAGGGGAAAAGGTCAAGTAACATATAAAGGCAGACCTATTAGAATAACACCAGACTTCTCGCCAGAGACTGTGAAAGCCAGATGATCCTGGACAGATGTCATACAGACCCTAAGAGAACACAAATGCCAGCCCAGGTTACTGTATCCTGCAAAACTCTCAATTAACATAGATGGAGAAACCAAGATATTCCATGACAAAACCAAATTTACACAATGTCTATCTACAAATCCAGCACTACAAAGGATAATAAATGGTAAAGCCCAACATAAGGAGGCAAGCTACACCCTAGAACAAGCAATAAACTAACCGTCTTGGCAACAAAACAAAGAGAAGAAAAGCACACAAACGTAATCTCACATCGAAATATGAATATAACAGGAAGCAACAATCACTATTCCTTAATATCTCTCAACATCAATGGTCTCTACTCCCCAATAAAAAGACATAGATTAACAAACTGGATATGCAATGAGGACCCTGCATTCTGCTGCCTACGAGAAACACACCTCAGAGACAAAGACAGACACTACCTCAGAGTGAAAGGCTGGAAAACAACTTTCCAAGCAAATGGTCTGAAGAAGCAAGCTGGAGTAGCCATTCTAATATCGAATAAAATCAATTTTCAAATAAAAGCCATCCAAAAAGTTAAGGAAGGACACTTTATATTCATCAAAGGAACAATCCACCAAGATGAACTCTCAGAGAAGAAGAAGTCAAACATCACTATTTGCAGATGATATGGTATATTTAATTGATCCCAGAAGTTCCATCAGAGAACTACTAAACCTGATAAACAACTTCAGCAAAGTGGCTGGGTATAAAATTAACTCCAATAAATCAGTAGCCTTCCTCTGCACAAAGGAGAAACAAGCTGAGAAAGAAATTAGGGAAACGATAGCCTTCATAATAGTCCCAAATAATATAAAATACCTTGGTGTGACTTTAAAAAAGCAAGTGAATGATCTTTATGATAAGAACTTCAGGCCTCTGAAGAAAGAAATCGAAGAAGACCTCAGAAGATGGAAAGATCTTTCATGCTCATGAATTGGCAGGAATAATATAGTAAAAATGGCCATTTTACCAAAAGCGATCTACAGATTCAATGCAATCCCCATCAAAATACCAATCCAATTCTTCAAAGAGTTAGACAGAACAATTTGCAAATTCATCTGGAATAACAAAAAACCCAGGATAGCTAAAACTATCCTCAACAATAAAAGGACTTCAGGGGGAATCACTATCCCTGAACTCAAGCAATATTATAGAGCAATAGTGATAAAAACTGTATGGTATTGGTACAGAGAGAGGCAGATAGACCAGTGGAATAGAACTGAAGACCCAGAAATGAACCCACACACCTATGGTCACTTGATTTTTGATAAAGGAGCCAAAACCATCCAATGGAAAAAAGATAGCATTTTCAGCAAATGGTGCAGGTTTAACTGGAGGTCAACATGTAGAAGAATCCAGATCGATCCATGCTTATCACCCTGTACAAAGCTTAAGTCCAAGTGGATCAAGGACACCCACATCAAACCAGATGCACTCAAAGTAATATAAGAAAAAGTGGGGACATCTTGAATACATGGGCACTGGAGAAAATTTCCTGAACAAAACACCATTGGCTGATGCTCTAAGATCAAGAATCGACAAATGGGATCTCATAAAACTGCAAAGCTTCTGTAAGGCAAAGGACACTGTGGTTAGGACAAAATGTCAACCAAAAGATTGGGCAAAATTCTTTACCAATCCTACAACAGATAGAGGGCGTAGATCCAAAATATACAAAGAACTCAAGAAGTTAGACCGCAGGGAGACAAATAACCCTATTAAAAAATGGGGTTCAGAGCTGAACAAAGAATTCTCAGCTGAGGAATGCCGTATGGCTGAGCAACACCTAAAGAAATGTTCAACATCTTTAGTCATAAGGGAAATGCAAATCAAAACAACCCTGAGATTTCACCTGACACCTGTCAGAATGGCTAAGATTAAAAACTCAGGTGACAGCAAATGCTGGCAAGGATGTGGAGAAAGAGGAAAACTCCTCCATTGTTGGTGGGATTGCAGACTGGTACAACCATTCTGGAAATCAGTCTGGAGGTTCCTCAGAAAATTGGACATTGAAGTACCTGAGGACCCAGCTATACCTCTCTTGGGCATATACCCAAAAGATGCCCCAACATATAACAAAGACACATGCCCAATATGTTCATAGCAGCCTTATTTATAATAGCCAGAAGCTGGAAAGAACCCAGATGCCCTTCAACAGAGGAATGGATACAGAAAATGTGGTATATCTACACAATGGAACATTGCTGAGCTATCAAAAACAATGACTTTATGAAATTCATAGGCAAATGGTTGGAACTGGAAAATATCATCCTGAGTGAGGTAACCCAATCACAGAAAAACACACATAGTATGCACTCATTAATAAGTGGATATTAGCCCAAATGCTCGAATTACCCTAGATGCACAGAACACATGAAACTCAAGGATGACCAAAATGTGAATGCTTCATTCCTTCTTTAAAAGAGGAACAAGAATACCCTTGGCAGGGAATAGGGAGGCAAAGTTTAGAACAGAGCCTGCCCCACATGTGGCCCATACATATACAGCCACCAAACTAGATAAGATGGATGAAGCAAAGAAGTGCAGGCCAACTGGAACCGGACGTAGATCTGTCCTGAGAGACACAGGCAGAATACAGCAAATACATAGGCGAATGCCAGCATTAAACCACTGAACTGAGAACGGGACCCCCATGGAAGGAATCTTAGAGAGGACTGAAAGAGCTTGAAGGGGCTTGAGACCTCATATGAACAACAATGCTAACCAACCAGAGCTTCCAGGGACTAAGCCACTACCCAAAGACTATACATGGACTGACCCTGGGCTCCAACTCATAGGTAGCAATTAATAGCCAAGTAAGAGCACCAGTGGAAGGGGAAGCCCTTGTTCCTGCCAACAGTGAACCCCCAGTGAACGTGATTGTTGGAGGGAGGCCGGTAATGGGGGTAGGATTGGGAGGGGAACACCCATAGAGAAGGGGAGGGGAAGGCATTAGGGGGATGTTGGCCTGGAAATCGCGAAAGGGAATAACAATCCTAATGTAAATAATAAATACCCAAGTTAATGAAGATGAAAAAATATTAGAATACAGGAAAAAAAAAGTATGAGCCTAGAATTCCTGATCTTTCCAAGTCTTTTATCATGAGTGGGTGTTGAATTTTGTCAAACACTTTCTCAGCATCTAATGAAATGATCATGTGGTTGTTATCTTTCATTTTGTTTATATAGTGGATTATGTTGATGGATTTATGTGAACATCTAGTGCGTTGGGGGGCCCTGGGTACGGTCGCACATAACCAGGACACAGTGGGTACAGAGCAAAGGCATAAACAACTGCACACGATTGCAAGCTTTATTAATCCTTATATAGATATGACTATGCATTACTTCAATTTCTATTTTGGCAAGATACCATAAGATTATTATTCCCACGATACCAGAAATAACTGGGGAAGACTAAACAAAGAAATATGACTAAACAAATGTTTCTTCTCAAAATATTTATGTAACAAATAACCCCTCTTCTTACTATCAAAGTATACTTGCCATTACCAAGAGAGCATGAGAACTGCTTCCACAGAAACAGGACACAGCAGAACATAGTTTAAGGCCAAGTGAGAAAAACATTTTCCTCTCAAGGTCGGCATTCCAACCCCTACTTGTACCTGTCACCAGTCCTTACTTGACCCTGCCTGGGAGCTGCATCTCTATGTCTTGACAGATTTACACATATTCAACCATCCCCGCATCCCTGGGATGAAGCCTTGATCATGATGGATGATCATTTTGACGTTTTTTCGATTTGGTTTGGGAGAATTGAGTATTTTTGTATTGACATAAGGCAAATTGGTCTGAAGTTCTCTTTCTTTGGGTCTTGTGTGCTTTAGGTATAAGTGTAATTGTGGCTTCATAGAATGAATTGGGTAGTGTTTCTTCCAGTTTTTTTTTTTTTGTGGAATAGTTTGGAGAGTATTGGTATTAGGTCTTCTATGAAGGTCTGATACAATTCTGTACTAAACCCATCTGGTCCTGGGCTTTTTTTGGTTGGGAGGCTTTTAATGACTGCTTCTATTTCTTTAGGGGTTATTGGTCTGTTTAGTTTATCTGATTCTGATTTAACTTTGGTCCTGGTATTTGTTTAGAAAATTGTCCATTTCATGCAGATTTTCCAGTTTTATTGCACATAGGCTTTTGTAGTAGGATCTGTAGTAGAATTTTTAAAATTTCCTTAATTTCTGTTGTTACATCTCTCCTTTCATTTCTGATTTTGTTAATTTGGATACTCTTTCTGTGCTTTCTGTTTAGTCTGGCTAAGGGTTTATCTATCTTGTTGATTTTCTCAAAGAACCAGCTCCTGGTTTTGTTGATGCTTTGTTTTCCTCTTAGCACTGCTTTCATTCTGTTCCATACATTTGGGTATGTTGTACCTTCATTTTCATCAAATTCTAAAAAGTCTTTAATTTCTTTCTTTATTTTCTCCTTGACCAAGTTAACATTTAATAGAGTATTGTCCAGCTTCCATATGTATGTGGGCTTTCTGTTGTTTTTGTTGTTATTGAAGACCAACTTTAGTTCATAGTGTTCTGATAGGATGCATGGGATTATTTCAGTCTTCTTGTTAAGGCCTGTTTTGTGACTGATTATGTGATCAATTTTGGAGGAGGTACTATGAGGTGCTGAGAAGAAGGTATATTCCTTTGTTTCAGGATGAAATGTTTTATAGATATCTGTTAAATCCATTTGGTTCAGAACTTCCATTAGTTTCACTGTGTCTCTGTTTAGTTTCTGTTTCCATGATCTGTCCATTGATGAGAGTTGGTTGTTGAAGTCTCCCACTATTACTGTGTGAGGTGAAATGTGTGCTTTGAGCTTCATTAAAGTTTCTTTTATGAGTGTGGGTGGCCTTGCGTTTGGAGCATGTATATGAAAAATTGAGAATTCATCTTGGTGGATCTTTCCTTTGATGAGTGTTAACTGTCCTTACCTTTTTTGAAAACTTTTGGTCAAAAGTTGACTTTATTCGATATTAGAATGGTTACTCCAGCTTATTTCTTGGGACCATTTTCTTGGAAAATTTTTCCCAGCTTTTTACTCTGAGGTATTTTCTGTTCTTTGTCATTGAGGTATTTTTCATTTATACAACAAAATGTTGGGTCCTGTTTACATATCCAGTCTGTTAGTCTATGTCTTTTTACGGGGGACTTGAGTCCATTGAAGTTGAATGATATTAAGGACCAATGATTGTTGTTTCCTGTTATTTTTGTTGTTAGAGGTGGAATTACATTTGTGTGGCTATATTTTTGGTTAGTTGAAAGAAGATTGCTTTCTTGCTTTTTCTAGGGTGCAGTTTCCCTCCCTGTGTTGGAGTTTTCCACCTATTATCTTTTGTAAGGTTGGATTTGTGGAAAGATATTGTGAAAATTTGGTTTTGTCATGGAATATCTTGGTTTCTGCATCTATGTTAATTGGGAGTTTTGCTGGATATAGTAGCCTGAGCTGGCATTTGTGTTCTCTTGGGGTCTGTATGACATCAGCCCAGGATCTTCTAGCTTTCATAGTCTCTGGTGAGAAGTCTGGTATGATTCTGCTAGGTCTGCATTTATACGCTACTTGACCTTTTCTCTTAACTGCATTTAATAGTCTTTCTTTGTTTTGTATATTTGGTGCTTTGACTATTTTGTGATGGGAGGAATTTGTTTTCTGGTCCAATCTAGTTGGAGTTCTGTATGCTTTTGTATGTTTATGGGCATCTCTTTCTTTAGGTTAGGGAAGTTTTCTTCCATAATTTTGTTGAAGATATTTACTGGCCCTTTAGGTTGGCAATCTTCCCTCTCTTCTATACCTATTATCCTTAGGTTTGATTTTCTCTTTCTGTCCTGAATTTTCTGGATGTTTTAGGTTAGGATCTTTTTGCATTTTACATTTTCTTTGATGGTTGTGTCAATGTTTTCTATGTTATCTTCTGCCTTTGAGATTCTCCTATTGTTTTGTATTCTGTTGGTAATGCTTCTTTCTATGACTCCTAGAATTGATGATGCCAAGTGGCCTTGTTTTTTTTGTTGCTTAGGTTCTTACACTTGCCTCTCACCTTATGGTTATCCCTGGTGTTCTCTGGTCTTGCTGTGTATAACAGTGGCTTGACTCTTCTGTAAGCCTGTGTGTCAGTACTCCTGCAAGTCCAGCTCTCTTCTGGTAGGATTTAGATACATAGATACAGAGCTACAGGGTCAGCTCTGGGCACAGACTGAAACCATAAGGATCCTATCACAGAATGCTGCTTGGTTCCTGTGTCCTGAGGGCTCCAGTCAGGTTCCTCTGAGGGGAAATGGTAGTCCTACCCATGTTCCCAGATGTGTCAGCACTCCTGGGAGACCAGCTCTCCACCAGCAAGACCTGGGGACAGGAGAACTGTGTCACTGGGTCAGCTCCAGACAGAGATGGAAACCAGAAGGATCCCATCCCAAACTGCTTCTCAGTTCCTATGTCCTGAGGCCTACGGGCTGGTCCTTCAGAGCACAAGTGGTGGTCTTACCTGTGCTCTTGGATTTGACAGCACTCCTGGAGACCAGCTCTCTCCTGTCAGGATTTGGGTACCTATATTTGAATGTTTAAATTACCATTATTTATTTTGTATATGTGGGCACATGCATGCATGCAACAGTGCACACATACGTTAGGCCTCACAAGTCCATTTATACAGAAATAAGCGCAAGCTGGACTAAATAAAAACTAGCACTCCCTAGGAACTTGTGAAATGGATTCACATCCATGTGACATGCACCTGTGGCTAGGACCTCCCTCAGTCCCTCTTCACAGGTACCTGTAGTCCATTTCAAGGCCTCACACTAAATTCCACATGCTCCTCACCTCAGGTCCCTGTTTTTTATATACCCTGCCTTTCCTGCTGTTCTCACCATTTCCTTTATTGCTGGTCTCTATCTCTTGCTTTCTCCTTGTATTCTCTACATTTCTCTAGTCCTGGCTGTGTCTAGTCTACTGCTTTCTCTCTGCTCTAAATCTTCCAGATGCCTCTAGATATTTTCTCTCTCTTTGTTAATCCCACCAAACAAGAATAGGACCACTGTCACAATTTTTGAGCTACATTTGAAGTAAGCATTATTAAACACTGGCCAGGATGATGGACACCAGCCAGGTCCATACCCTGGATACTCTGAATCACATTAGTTAGGAGTTCATAAATGCAAACTCCTCTTTCTCCCAAGAGTGTGGATTAAAAGCTAACGTTGTGCACCACCACCACCTGGCTTGTTTTATAGACCACTTAAACACAGTAATTTAAACTTAAAACATAAATTTAGCCTTTACATCTTATCCATAATAAAAAACTTTCTTAATGGAGGGGCATTTCAGCACTTATTTTCCTGTGCATTCTTACATCCAGTATAGAGCTCAGGACAGCTTGCAGGCATTCTTTCTCTCCATCAACCATGTGATTGAACTCAGGTCATCACCCTTGGTGCCAAGAGCCTCTACCCCAGAATTCTGGATTTTAATGGACTGGGCCACCCTGTGTTTTGATCTCAAGAACTGGGCCTTGTTAGAATTGCTGCCTGATTTCCTGTCTGCATTAGGCCAAGCCAGTAGACAGAAAGAATAGGAGAACCCAGTGAAGAGCTGGTTACTTTCACAAGGAGACTGGGATATGGAGGTCAGGACTTCTGGGGGGGAAGAAGTACCTGTGTGAAGACTTCCATGCCTGAACTGAGGAAGCTGGTTGATATCATCCCATTTCTCCAAAGGTACAGGAAGATCATGATGCTCTGTGTTGTCATGTCTTGTTCACAAATCCACACACACACACACACACACACACACACACACACACACACACACACCAACACACACACCACACACATGCATGCACAGCAACAAACCCCCTACCCTAGTGTCCTGGAGAGAGAAAATCTTCAAGGAATGTGTCATACCATGGTCACTAACAATCACTGAGGGTACAAGCCACACTCAGCTGAGCGTCCCAAATATACTAACAGACTGAATCCTCTAGCCACACACTGCTTCTTGGCAGGCTACATTATTTTTCTAGATGTTATCAGTACAGAAAAACTAGGATTAATAAATTGATATTATAAAGAATTAAGAGGAATTCAGTTGAAGGAGCACTGTGTCTAATATGACTCAAGACTGAGTAAGTAGTACACTAACCAGAATGTTAGGAAGTGTAGGAAGGAGAGGCCCTAGGTCGTATAAGGCTCAATGCCCCAGTGTAGGGGAATGCCAGGGTGGGGAAATGGGAGTGGGTGGGGGTTGGATGGGTGGGGGAACACCCTCATAGAGGAAGGGGTTGGGGGATGGGATGGGGAGTTTCAGGAGGGAAAACTGGGGAAGGGGATAACATTTGAAATGTAAATATAAAAATATCCTATGAAAAAAGAAACTGTAGGAAGGGAAATTTTGTCTCTCTTAACTAGACTAAGGAGCCATCAGGTCCATCTGCACATTGAAGAACATGCCTCTGTCTACCCTAAGCTTCAAGTTGGCTGGCCTATTAGCTTCTAGGGATTTTTCTTGTCTTCACCTTTCATCTCCCCGCCTGAAATGGTGGGGTTGTACACACAGTGGCTATGAAGTCCAGCCTTTGCATGGCTTCTAGGTAGTCAAAGGTCCTCATGCCTCAAGCCTTTTTACACATTGAGCCCCTTCTATAGACTTCTCAGCTGAGTTCTCAGTTTCTTCTACATGTTGGTAAATGGTGTCAAATACAGTGGAGAGGACTGCCCCTTCAGGACTTGGAGTTAGCCTGTCTGCCACTGCAGCAAAGAATCTGACTGCAGTTGACACAGCTTGTCCTCTGTGACATCCATTCAGGTAGGAAGTGCCACCCTACTGCAGCCACCTGGAGGTAGCAAAATAGGCAGGATCTCAGCAGGTAATTGATGGAATCTTCCATATCCAGGTGATTAAAGTTATCAGCCCCTCTGCCCCAGGGATTGTTGATAGAAAAAAAGAAACACAATTCTCGTAAAGCCCCAGAAGGTCTTTACTTACTGGCTGGGAGACCCGAGTGAGACAATGAGACTTGTATCAATGCAAAAGCAAGAGGTTTATGTTTCCAGTGTGCCTGGATCGATCTTCAGCAGTCTCTCAAGCAAGGGACAGGAGGTGATCCTGATTCTAACTTACAAGCCCCTTTTATACATTTTTTTAAGAGGGCACGTAACAGTAACAGCATTCATCCTGGGAGGGTACCTTCATTCCCCTGAAGGCCCAGGTGGCCATTGGCCAGTACATTTTATGGTTTTACTGAGAAGTGTTTTGTCAGAGTTGTTTCTAGGAAATCGTCCTGGAGCTGGGAGCATGAAACTCTCCCTTGGGGCTTAAGGCCCTTGCCTAGAGCCATCTCAGGGTTGGGTCAGAGTTACTGAATCTTATCACATCCCTCCCCATCCCCCTTCTTGTGTGAGCTCCAACTCTGGAGCTCTCCCTTCTTGGTATTAGCTCTGCCAGTTCATATTCTTCTCCTGATCACAGGGACTCATATTGTTGCCTTAAAACATCAGCTGCACAGTACTTATTTTATCTTTTACAAAGGCAATCATCTTGTTAATAAAGCAAGAACCAAAGAAAGGTTAGTGCAAGCATCAAAATAAAAACAGGACCCAATAAAGTGGAGATTAGGGTTGTTAAACATGGGGAAGTATTAAACCAAGGTTCAAAACAACTTTGATTTTGCTCCCTCCCCTTCTCCTCCCCACCCTGTTTGGCTAGCCCTTCTCTAACCTTAGCCATGGAATTCTTAACTACCCCAGAATGGTCTATGTAAAAGCAACATTCTTCATTGAGGGCAGCACACAGTCCTCCCTGTTGGAGGAACAGTAAGTCTAACCCTCTTCTGTTCTATAGGACCACTTCTGATAGAGAGGTCAGAGACTCCTGTAGGTGGGAGATCCATGTTTCAAGGCTCTCAATGTTCAAATATACGGCAGCCCTGAGGTTCTGGTATTGGTGACCTTGTAGTACCAAGGAAGAGGTACCAGTAGCCACTCCAGCTGCCCCTAGCCCTAAGAGCAAGAACACTGTCAGAACGTGAAAGCTTCCCTTCTTGTTTGATAGAGGGTACTATCCCATCTATCTAGAAGCTCTCCATGGGGGTGGTAAATAAGCCTTGGGATCAATTGGACCAGTCCACAGAAATCAGAGGACTGGTCCAGGATGGTAGAGTACACACAAAGGGCCAATCCTGAGGCACAAGCCCACCATCCATATTGCGGGTAGGGCAATATGGTAGATGGGAAAGTCACTGGTGGCTATGAACATTGGTGGAGGTGGGTTGGTGGAACCTTACCCACACAAAGCCCTGTCCCTGTTATAGCCTGTAGGGTTAGCTTGGTCTTTTGCTGCTATTGGTTGATGAGGTCACCAAGTCATTGAAGGCTTTCCTTCCTAATATTGTGGGGCCACAGCATAGCAAAGCCAACAGGAACAGGTGACATTAGGGTCGGTTGCTAAATCCTGAGGGTTGCTGATATCCCTCACATTGGCTCTTATTGAGTCCCCCAACCCTGTATGCTTCCTTCTCACTGTGATCAGATCCCATGAAGAGCTAGGTCTCCAGTATGTACTTCCTGATTTTCATACCCCCCCAGGTAGTACAGAAAAAGTGGTCCCATCCACACACTGATGGGCCTGCTGCCAGTTTCTCCCATCTCAGGGGCACACATATAGTGTCTTGTAAGACATTCCTCTGAAAGAGCCAGAATTGGAGTCAATCTGAGGCCACCACAAACCTCCAAGCAAAAAATGACCCCTTCTATCCAGGAGGACTAGAGCTAGTTTAGTTTCTGGAACAGCTACAAGTCAAACTGTTGAAGTCAAGCCACCTGTAACTTCCTATCCGACCCCTTCAGAAAGTCCTGGAATGATCCACTGACGACAAGTCAGTTTGGTGGTAACTTCATTCCATTAATAGTACCCTGCCTAGTTACCATTGTTTGGATTCTGCCCCAATTGTTTGCAAGGTATATAACTCCCTGTTAGAGTCTGTCAATGAGGGTGCAGAAGGTACCTGGAAGAGAATGGGGGACAAGAGACATGAAGAAGGACACCAAAACAAGAGTCTGATCAAGGTGACAATTTTATTTTTTCCCAAGGCTGAATTTATACCATAACAGGGGTAACAGAGAGAGGGGGAAGTGGGAAACATTTATGCAGGCCAAGGACACAGTATTTGTGTGGTCAGCTGATGTCAACAGGATATTGGTTTTTCAGAAAGGTTACAGGTCATCACATTGGGCATCTTGACGTCAGATGTATTTCTCAGCAAGGTCACAGCTTTATCATATCATTATTCATCCTGACCACCAGATTTGTATTAGTCTTCTTCAGCTGGCTGGGGATTTTCCATGAACCCAGTCATACTTAATTCTAACCATAATAATAACATAAATAATGGAGGGTTTCAAAGGCATTGCTCCCAACAAGAGTCTGCTCAGGGTTGTCTCTCTCTGAAAGGGAGTCGACCCCAGTGTGTTGGAATAAAGTTCCTCTTACTTTTGCATTGATTACTGCCTCAGTGAGTCTCACTCAAGGGGTCCTGGAAGGGGTTCAGATCAGACCTCACATTTAGTGCATTGGATAGGAACTTTACCTCTTGTGGGGGAGGTGCACCACTTGCAGAAGGGTGGTGGATCAGAGGGTGACTCGAGCAGGCACTGCTGTTGTCTGTGTTTCCTCTAACTTCTTTGTGTTCTGCTTTTGGTTCCATTTGTGCTTGCAAGCATCAGAAGGGCTTAAAGAGCCCCGGCAACAAGATTTAATCCAGTGGAAGGCCGGCAAGTTCACCAGAATCTGTGTGTATTTTGCTCGTGGCAGGAGCAGATAGCCTGAGTTATTCCATCTGTGTCAGGGAAGGGCTTGTCAGTGTACTTTGCTCCAGAAAAAGGGCATTTGGTCTGTGTGGTGGTAGTAGTAGTAGTAGTAGTAGTAGTAGTAGTAGTAGTAGTAGTAGTAGTAGTAGTTGTAGTTGTAGTAGTAGTAGTTGTTGTTGTTGTTGTTGTTGTTGTTGTTCTTCTTCTTCTTCTTCTTCTTCTTCTTCTTCTTCTTCTTCTTCTTCTTCTTCTTCTTCTTCTTCTTCTTCTTCTTCTTCTCCTTCTCTTCTTCTTCTTCTTCTTCTTCTTCTTCTTCCTCCTCCTCCTCCTCCTCCTCCTCCTCCTCCTCCTCCTCCTCCTCCCCTCTTCCTCCCCCCTGTCCTCCCTTCTTCCTCCTCCTCCTCCTTCGGCATTCTTGTTTTTCTTTATGTTCTTGAATTTGGACTGACAAAATTTTCAGACATGGGATAGACTGTTTTCTCACCTTAATCTTATTCTGACTCATTTTAAAGAAGTTAGGACTAACAACCACTTAGTGTAACTTAGAGTGGCCTGCTTTTGATGTTAAATGGCCACCTGGAAGGAGACCTTTTATCTCCACAGGGTATCAGCAGTAGAGGACAAAATGTTTCAGAAATTTTCCCTTCTCCCCCTTGCTAACACTTCTTTGTCAACAGGAACAACAAAAAACAAATCCAGCCCAGTAGCCAGCTCCATCCTTGTTGACAGCATCAGCTTTAGAGCACTAACTACTCTTCCAGAGATCCTGAGTTCAATTACCAGCAGTTACTTGGTGACTTCCTTTTTCTTCTTAGGACCAGCTCACACCTGCTTATCCCTGCTTCCACTCACCTTCTGATGAGTGAAGGCACAGTGCACACTGGCATCCAGGGTCCCTGACAGGAGAGGCCCCAAGTGGGCATATGTATCCCTCAACAGAGTTTGCAATTGATTCCTGGTCACTCATTTTGCTCAGTAAATGGCTATCCTTGCCAAGAGAAATGCTCGCTCCCTGTCTGAACAAATGTGGTCTCTGAGTTATTAAGATGAAAAAGATGTATTTTATAAAGATATAATGAAGTATAAAGACAGGATATGCCTCTGGTAAGCTCATGTTGAGGCATTTCTACCAGCCACATGATGGCATAATGTACTATAAAGTTTATTCAGAGCATGATACCTACTCCCCCACAAGAGCTCTTACCGGTTCTCTTTACCACAGATGGAGGCCAAGAAACTGACTCCTGAACCACAGGGAACTCACCTAGTTTGGGGCTTTAATGCGGTAGGGGGTGAGGAACGTCTCCAGATTTGCTACCTGGCTCTGTAAGGAGGTCTCAACAATAATTTGGCCAAGGTTTAGATATTATATTAGATAAGATAAAATAGAGAATTCTAGTATGTAGCCCTGGCTTTCATCAACTAGTTAATGCCAAATATTAGAGAAAAGTTACAGATTCAGGCTAATAAAAGTTGCAGAGAGACTGTAGAAGAGTGCAAATTAGACAAGAAAAAATTAATTAGCCAACAAAGCCTCAGATCCAGGAGAAAAGACTACCATAGAAATGGCCAAAGGTTTATTTACCAAAGAAACTGGACTCAGTGACAGTAGGATTGCCTGTGTTTATTGTTGCCACAGTACTGTTGGATAAAGATGCAGATAAATTAACTTTGGAACTCATGACTAGGCCCCCTGAAATTCTGCCTGATGGCTCAGTAATGCCTACATGCTTCATTATCAGACTTTATTAATCAACTCTGGCTGAGATATTTTGCAGCCACCTGTTTCCTCGAATCCTGCAACTCTCCCACCTGACCCTGACTTAGACTATCCACTCCATCAATGTGATGAGGTCATAGCCCAGGTATACAATACCCAGCCTGACTTGAGGGACTCTCCTCTATCAGAGACAGAACAGACCTGGCTTATGGACAGAAGCAGCTTCATCTATGAAGGTCAGAGGAGAGCAAGGGCAGCAGTGACAACAGAAATGGAGGTAATCTCTACTCAATCTCTTCCTTCAGGCACTTCAACTCAAAGGGCCAAGCTATTAACATTGACACAGGCCCTAGTCATGGGAAAAGGACTGGGTGTTAGCATCTGCAGGGACAGCCAGATATGCATTTACAACTGCTCATGTGCATGGAACCATTTACCAGGAACAAGGGCTCCTAACAGCAGAAGGAAGAACTGTCAAAAATAAAGATAAAATTCTACAGGGCATCAAAAAGGAACCAATGACTAGAGGTAACAACCATTCTCTGGATTGGCCACTGTCCTACCTGAACTACCTAGAGCAACTGACCTATGCAGAAGAAGAAATTAAGTGGGCTAGGTGATGGTCGACTGAAGGTAAGCTAATATTAATCACCTCTTTAACAAGAACTGCTTTCATAAAGATCCACAGGGTCACTCACTTGGAAGTAAAACAAATGCCGAACTTTAAACCTTGCCAGATGACCTACACTCCCAGGAACCCCAAATATCCAAATTCCTGACAGGTAAGAGACTGGGGGCCTACTGGGAAAATTGATTTTACAGAGATCAAGCAAGAAAGATATGACTCAAAATATCTGCTGGTACTTGTGGACATTTTCTCCAGATAGATAGATGGAGATACTAGAAGAGATTTTTCCCAGGTTTGGAGTACATAAGGTAATAGGATCAGATAATGGATCTGCCTTTATATTTCAGGTAAGTCAAGGACTTGCTAAAATCTTGGGGACTAATTGGAAACTGCATTGTGCATATCGTCCCCAGAGTTCAGGGCAGGTAGAAAGGATAAATAGAACTCTACAATAGACCTTAACTAAATTAGCCTTAGAGACTGGTGGGAACTGAATGATGCTCCTTCTCTTTGCCCTATATTAGATGTATATGGCATTCTAGTCCCATTGTATCCAGCCTACAGTTGGCAGCTATTACAGAACTGAAAAATGATAAATTTAACATTTAAGGTCAGAGCTACCCACTAGGCTCATGAATATGTTTGGCCTAAATTATGTGCTCTCTGTGAATCAGACCTGGTTTTAGAACCACACAAGTCAAAAGAGACTGGGTCTATGTGAAGAGATTTCACCAAGATGTGCCTAAACCCAGGTGAAAAGGACATTTCATCATCCTGATGATGCGATCACCACCTGGGTGTACTACAACCAGTGGAGTAGACCTGCTACTCCACTGAAGAAGACTACCTAGATCCAGCTGTACCAAAATAGAGGGGTTCAAAAGGACACCACCCCGTCAAGTTATGTACTACATGTCTTATATCCCCCTGTTAGCTTTTACACTATAAGCTTCAAGATTGACACTATGCTAAAAGAAAAAGGGGGAATGAAAGCACCAGAGTTGGGGTCAGTCTGAGGCCAGTGGGAAAATTCCACCACAACCTCCGAGCCCAGAAAGATCCCTCCTTTTCAAGAGGAGTAGAGCTACAAGGAGTAGTTCCTGGAACAGCTACAAGCCAAATTGTTGAATAAAGCCACCTGTAACTCTTCATCTGACTCCCCCTCAGAAGCTCCCAGAATGGTCCACTGACCATGTGTCAGTTTGGAGGTCAATTTGCTCCACCAATAGTCCCCTGCCTAGTTACCATTGTTTGAATTCTGCCCCAATTGTTTGCAAAGTATATAACTCCCTGTTAGTGTCTGCTCAGGGTCGTCTCTCTCTGAAAGGGAGTTGACCCCAGTGCGTTGGAATAAAGCTCCTCTTGCTTTTGCATTGATTACTGACTCAGTGAGTCTCACTCAAGGGGTCCTGCAAGGGGTTAAGATTGGACCTAACACATCAACTTCCGGTGTTCACCCCCTAAGCCCCACCCTCCAAGGCCTTTTCTGGGACCTGGTTTAGATTTGCAAGTTCCTCATCCTCCACATTCAGGTAATCCCTTCCCCTGCATCTCTAGGGTAGGGATATCCCAGGAGTCAAGGGCTGCCGCTAACTTACAGATATCAAAGACAAGAACCACCCACCAGATATAAGGTGGGTGTTTCTCTGTAGTGGACCAAGCTACATCCCCAATGTCTGGGAATACTTGCCAAGTCACTTTGGTAAGGTTGTGTGTGTGGGGTGTTGAGGCTCAGCATGGGAAGGAAGATACACCATAGCCATCTCATGGTTTCTCTGGCCTTGCAGAAAGGTGTGTGATCTTGAGCTTGAGGGGGTTGCTTGGATGTCTGGCTGCTATCCAATTGATGTCAGGTGCTGGTCTAATGTGAGTTATGTGAACCCAGGCAATCACTCCATCCACGTTAATGGCTGTCGGGGTGGTCAACAACACCAGGAATGGTCCCTTTCCACTTTGCTTCCAAGTTTTAAGCACAATGCCTCTTAACATATACCCAATCTCCAACTCGTGTGGAATCTCTGGGATACCTATGTTATACAGGGCACTAAGTTTAGGCCACAATTCCTGGTAGCTGATCTGGAAAGCTTGCAATAAGATTCTTGTCAGCCTAAAAAGTTACTCTGGGGAGGGGAGGCGTCAAGAGCCAGGGTCAAGGGAGTGAGGATCTTGAAGGGAGTTAGACTGAAATGATAGGGGATATTTCTGGCCTTAAACAATGCCATGGGAAGGAGCACCACCCAGCCTGTGTCAGTCTTTAAGGACAACTTGGTTAAGGTCTCCTTTAGGGTCTGATTCATCCTTTCTATCTGCCCTGAACTTTGGGGATGGTATGCACAATGGAGTTCCCAATCTGTCCCCAGAAACTTAACCACTCCTTGAGAAATACATTACCTGAGAAGTAAAGGCTTGCCTGTTCTCTGAGCCGATGGTTTTAGGCATACCAAATTGAGTAAGTAAATCCTCTAGTATCTTCATGATCACCTGTGCAGTTTCTCTCTTGATGAGGTAGGCTTCTATCCATCCAGAAAAAGTATCTACAAAGACTAGGAGGTTCTTATACCTATATCTGACTTCAGTAAAATGAGTTTCCCAAAATATTCCAGAATGATTACCCCTTAGCCTTTTTCCTGATGGTGCCTTAGTGGGATAGGCATTTACCCTCTGACAAGCTTCACAATTTCTAGCTATCATGTCTGCTAGTTTTCCTAGATTTAAAATAACTACACCGGACCCCTTGATCACCTGTTCTAGTTTTCTACTACCAAGGTGGGTATATCTGTGCATTTGTGTAAGCAGTTCAAGGGCCTGATGTTATGGTAGGATGGTTTTTCCCTCCAGTGTCTTCCAGTGTCCACTTTTTTCCAAATAGATAGTGGGACACCCTTTAATCAGCTTTAGCTCATGGTCAGTGTACCCAGGTAGTGACCAGCCACTTCTCAATTTCTAATCTGGGCTCTCTTCTCCTGGGTGGTGGTTTGTCAAGAGGATAATCTTTATTTCTTTCATTGCTACTTCCCTTGCTGCCTGGTCTGCCAGGTGGTTCTCATTAGCTATGGGGTCTTCACCTTTCTGGTGCCCAGGGCAATGGATTATACCCACTTTTGCTGGTTTAAAAAGGGCCTGCAGTAGGGCAACAATCTCTGGTTTGTTCTTGATGATCTTGTCTTCCAAGGTTAGGAGTCCCTGTTGTTGATAAATGGCCCCGTGCACACTCGCAGTCTGGAAGGCTTACCTGCTGTACCATCACAGCTTCAGCCTTCCTTTGGCCATCAACCAAGAAGTTGCTTCTGTCTCTCAGATCTTGCATGGGGTGATAGTCCTGAGAACCAGATTCTTTACATGCCATGGGTGTGTTCCAAACAGAGCAGCACTTTCACAGGACACCCAGTTGTAGCAGCCTGTAATGTGAGGCTGCTCATGCTTCCTGCAACATCAAGTACTGGCACACTGAGATAGGATTAGCCTGGGTCTTAAGCTCCACATACACAGAGGCCTGCAGACATGCATATCCTAGCCTGGCTGTTTCAGCCCAAGTGAGAGGGAACTTTTCCAGTCACCAAGCAATATCTTCTGTCTTTTGGGTTTTGGACTTAAACAATGTGTATTTGTCCTAATAATAAGGACCTGGTTAGGTTCTCCAATGGTCACCCTTAATTAGAAGTCCTTGGGAAGGAAGTGGATCTGAGCCCCATCTTGGAGAGCAAACCTCTCTGAACCCCATCCTCCCTAGTCTTTTCCAAGGGCTACCATCTTGGGGGCCCTTTACCAAGGCCTGGGATTTTCCACCCCCAGCTTCCGTATGTTGGGGCACTCTCAGGTCCAGTGGCCTTTCTCCTTGCCATATGCACACTGGTCCTTTTTAAGGATTTTTCTGTCTCTCTTTGGTTGGGGTCTCTCTTCTCTGCTTTCCCTAACTACTGTAACCAAAATTCTCTGCAAATTCCTTTCCTGTCACTTTTCTTTTTTCATCTCCCTTTCATCTTTCTTTCTCTTTCTTTGCTCCTTCTCCTCCTCTGTCTCCCTATTATGGTATACTTTCTCAGCAACCTGTACTAAATCCCTCAACGACTTCTCCTGTAGTCATTCTAACCTCTGAAGCTTTTTCCTGTTATCTCTACTAACCTGCTCTATAAAAGCCATGGTCACAGTATCTTTGTGCTCCTTGCTGCTGGGGTCATAGGGTGTTTATTGGTGGAGTGCCTCCATGAGCTGCTCTAGAAAGGCTGAGGGCGACTCGTCTGGTCCCCACTTAACCTCATATACCTTGGTCAAATTTGTGGGCCATCGGGTGGCTGCCTTGAGACTTGCCAACAGAGCCTGGTGGTAGGCCTTAAGGTGATCCTTACCCTTGGCTAAATTAAAGTCCCAATCAGGTTGGGTTAAACGGAATTCTATATCAATGACTGCTGGCTTTTCTGAGGGAGTCCCTGTGACTGAGGGCACATTCTTTTGGGCCTCATTGAGGATCCTTTCTCTCTCCTTAGTGGTGAAGAGGACCCTCATAAGCTGTGGTATGTCATCCCAGATGAGCTGATGGGTAAACAGGACAGCTTCAAAGAGATTATTTGAAAAAGGAGGATTCTGAAACTTCCAATTGTATAGGTCAGTAGAAGAGAACAGCCAATATTGCATAGCTTGATTGCCCTCATCATCAAGAGGCTCATACACCCTCAGCTGGAGGGCTACTGTGGTATCAGGGAAGGTGGCTCTCTGATTGCGGGTCCTCATGGCAGGACTAGGAAATTGGGGGTCTCCAGTAAATGGAGGTACAACAGCCCCAGTCCTGTGTACCTGGGGCCTGTGCTGGTGCTGGCGGGGCCGTGGGGCAAGGGTAGGGAGATATAGAGGAGGAGGGTCTTGGAGCAACAGGTCCGCTGTTGAAGGGTCTTGGAGGATCGACTTCTTGTAAGGTCCAGATCCCTCCTTCTGTGTTTCCTTTTTCCTGGCAACCAGAACCTCAAGGTGGGTTTTGGGGAAAGAAATGCTTTTATCCGTAGAGGGGAGGTCCCCACTAGATTCTTCCAAGTTATTATATAGGGTGACCACATGGTCCCTGTCTAAAAATTCTCCCTTCAACTGCTCTGATGACAGGCAAATTGAAGGTCCTTGTGGGAAGCCACTTAACACTACGGGCAAGTCACTCTGAGGAAAAGAGGGTGATCATTTTGCTTTTTTTTTTTTTTTTTACTACAACAGACAGGGTCTCTCTTGTTTCCTTAACTTCCTTCTAGTGTGTCACTAAGATATTCAGTGGGACAGACTTAGTCTGTTCCATGTCAAAAAATATCATCAGTCCAAGTCCAAGAACACAGAAGGAGATAACCAACAAATACAGAAACCAACCCTCTAAGACTTCAGGAAGTGAATTAGAGTGTGACTTGGCCAGAATTGGCCACCTGTTATACTCGAAGTCTCAGAAAGGAGGAGAGTTCTCCTGACTCACTCCGGGGAGTCTGAAGCATCTTCCAGACCTTCCACAGTCACAACATTGTGTCACATCTGCCAGCCATTAATTGTCCTGTTCAGTAGCCCTCTTGGCTATCTCCCTTGTTCTGGAGCCAAAGTGAAAGTAAAAGAACAAATCACTTTCCACACTACAGACACTCGACTTGAGCTGGAGCCTGGCCCTCTTACCTGGTGGTCTTGAGTGCCCACTCAGGGGTCTTAGATCTCAGACATGCTCCCAAATGTAAAGCACCAGAGGGTCTTTACCTGCTAGGAGACCCCAAGTGAGACAATGAGACTCAGATTAATGCAAAAACAAGAGGTTTATTTTTCCAGTGTGCCTGGATCGACCTTCAGCAGTCTCTCAAGCAAGAGAAACATGTTTCCAACATGGAAACGGGTTTGTGAAATCTTTATAGTATCAACAAAGAAAGTCAAATCAAAATACTCTAAAAATATGTTGTGGGGAAATATTAGGTCAACAGTAGAGGTAGGCAAAAGGTGGAACCTTGTGTTGCTAGGCCTCAGAGGTGATCTGACATTGTTTGAAGTTTTTGGTTGGTTGACAAGTTAGGACTATGTTTGATCACCGAAAATGATTTACCTATGGGTTCCAAATCTAAGGTCAGGTACATAAGAGGCCAATAAGTTGCTCTAAAGGTGGCTAACAATGACCCAAGATAATTTAACTCTGGATTAAAAACATTCCAAACTCTCAGCAGTTTCTAAAGTTCAGATCAATTAGTTTGTCTTGCAGTTCAATGGAAGGCAGACTTTGTTAAGGGAACTTTTAAAGGTCCTTTAGCCTATATAGCCTGGCCCCTCTGAGGTGAATCAGCTTTGTCACATTAACTGCTGAGAGCAGGTCTCTGTCAGGAATGTCCACTGGGCCTCTGAGGAGATCAAAGGATCAAGGGAATGCTGGCCATGGTGGGAACTGTGGGGGCAAAGGCCTGGAGACTGCTCTGGTAGGCACTTGTGAGGGCGAGTTTATATGCCTACAGAGGCAAGGGTGAAGAGACAAAACAGTCTTCAGATAGTATCCTGGCCTCTGATGCAGACCCAGGATTCAGGTTTTTAGTACACAATGCTCTGATCCCTGGACAATGTCACTTGTCACCATATATGCTGAAGCATCCTGGTCAATTTGTGGCATTCTGTAAATGACTTTGTGCAGGATAATGGCCTGTAGCAATGCTTGTGGAAAGAAGAACAATTTGGTGGAACCACTTACTGCCTCCATGACAAAATTCATGGGCAAGGGCCAACCTACCCTTGTGACCTCCTAATTCAATATAGCAATATGTCACATAGCAATTTGACATGTGGGAGCAGGATGGGTAAGAATGGAAGCAGGACAGGTCACAGAAAGACCTCAAGGTTTTGGCTCCTAGTGAAATAGGGAAGGACAAGCAAAGGAGTGACCTGTGTGTTGTGAGGGTCACCTGGGCTGCTGCAGTGAAGCCAAGGTTGATGTGGGGTGACCAGCAAGCCAACTTGTTATTTCTCTCTTCCCAGCAGATGATGTTAATGAGTAGATGGTGGTAAGGGAGGCAGAGAGAAGTCAGTTGGTCAGAATGGGAGTCAGCAGGATGGAGGTGAACAAACAGCCTCAGGTGACCATGCTTCAGGGCTAAGCAGCTTGAAGTCAAGTGCCAACAAGCTGAGCTCTGCATGGAGCAAGTGAAGACTATCCTTGGTGTTATGAAATATAAAATATAAATTGTAGTATAACATGGCAGGAGTAATACCTAAAGGGGTGGTGCCCTTGGTGTTCCCCTGAGGAATCATGCCATGTGACAGGCCTAGTATAAAGCTTTATTGTGGAGATGGGATCAGGAACCTGGAAAGGGTTGTGACAGAGAAAGGAGGGAACAGAGGACAGAGAGAGGGGGATATATATATATATATACACACACACACACACAGAGAGACACACACACAGAGAGAGGAGAGAGAGAGACAAGTGAGGCTGGCTGGGAACATGGGGAACTGAGAAAGAGGTTGGAAGAAGGGGTGCTGGGGCAATGAGCAGTCTTTTTTATACAGTGCTGGGCGGCCATGCACCTGGCTCATGCACCTGGCTCACACACCTGGTGGGGCGATGATAAGCTGTTGCTCGGTAGCTGTTGGGCAGAATTGCCTGTAAGCTAATATTTGGGTTTCCAGGTGGACATGGGACAGGAGCTGGGGAGGGATGGTGAACTGCAGACTCAAACCAGGGACTACTAGTACGTATTAAGAAGAGCACACTTTGGAGAGTGTTGGGTCACTCAGGCTGGCTCCTGACTGCCTCCTCAACAGCTTTCCTGATTGCAGGATCTTGCAATCTCCAGTTGCCCTTAGCTGGGTAGGGCTGGATGGGATAAGGGCTAAGTTTCTCAGGAGCAGCCATGCATGTCCCTTCCTCTCTCTGAGGCACAAAGATGGTTGGCCTCAATGACCCTTGTAGCCTTCCCCATTACTGTAGGTCTAGGGAGTGGCAAGCAAAGCCTGGTACTGTAACTTTAAGTGGGAGAACCCATTACCCTGAGTTCACTACCACTGGGGCATACAAAAAGGAAATAAGGCTAGGTTGTGGGAAAGTACCACAGTACCTCTAACTGCTGACAATGTGCAAACTTCTGCCATGAGAACAGGAACACACAAGCTGTCCCTGCAACAAATATGGCCCAGATGCAGACACTGGTCCTGTTTTCAACATTACTGATCCTCTGTGTCTCAGCAGGTAAGTGGAGAGGCCAGAGAAGTACAGAGCCATGGGGGGTGGCCAGCATGGACACACAGCCACTGACCTTCCTGTCTTCTTTCCTCAGCGAGCCCTGAAGTGTGGGTGCAAGTCCAGATGGAGGCCACCAACCTCTCATTCTTCTCAGTTCACTGTGGGGTTTTAGGATGTAACCACATCTCCCTGGTAACAGTGAGCTGGAAAGGATTTGTTGATGCTCGAGAGACCAAACTAGCTGTTTTACATCCAGAATTTGGCACCCAGCAGTGGGCTCCTGCCAGCCAGGCCCACTGGGAAACCCCAATTAGCATCTCTGTCACTCTGACCCTGGAACAATCCAAAGCAAGAAGCTCCCTAGCCAACACTACATTCTGCTGCGAGTTTGTTACCTTCCCTCATGGTTCCAGGGTGGCCTGTAGAGACCTCCATAGCTCAGATCCAGGTGTGTCTGGGGAGAGGAGGGAGATAGGGAGGACCTTAACACTGGCTGCCCATCTGACACTTCTCTCTGTGTCTAGGACTCTCTGCCCCGACTCCAGCCCCCATTCTTCAAGCAGATCTGGCAGGGATCTTGGGAACCTCAGGGTTTTTCCTGTTTGGTTTCATCTTTATACTATGTCTCCGGTGGTGGCAGAGGCATTGGTGAGAATGGGTCCAGTAATAACCCCACAGCACTTGGTTAGGTGCCCTCTGCCCCTGACTCTGTCTCTTCTGTTTCACAGATGTTCCAGTAAATCTCAGCTGTCCCTCACCAGAACCCAGGCACAGATGGAGACCCCGGTAAGGCTTGAAGGATGGTGTCTGTAGCAGGATACCAGGGACTTGGGGTCTCATCTGACTCTCCTTCATCCCCCACAGCCCACCAAAACCATCCCTGGCCACTGGCCACTCTCCACCACCCCAATCCCTTCCCCTAAAACCCCACCAACCTGTTCAGTAGCTCTGTATGAGGCTGTAGTCCATTCTGATCAACACCTGCCCCAGTGCATATCACTCCTCACTAGTGACTCAGCCAGCCCCCATGCCCGTCTCCTCAGCTTCCCCATTTGGCCTCTATACAGGGCAGCTTCATCTTTGTTGATAATGGACTGTATACTCTGGCATGAGTGAAACTTCCCCACATTCTTCCCAACTTCCACCAACTGTCTGGAGCACAGTACCCTTTGGGACATGTACCTACTGGTGTCTTCATGCTGGGCCCCAGGCCTCTTCATGGACCTTGCTCTACTCTTAGGCCTCTGATAAGTGCCAGGATGTGGTTAGCATGTGTGCATGTACGGACACAGGTGTGAGTGGAAGAGTATGACAAAGGCCCGGTTACATCCTGTTTTGCACACATTTCCAACCATTCAGATCATGCCATTAAAGTGGTCTTTTTGTTTTGGACTTTAGCCCTGACTTCTTTAGGAATGTTAAAGGCAGGTTCAGTCCCTTGGGAGAAAGAACCCTGTTAGAGCCAAAAGAGACTGGGACTGAGACCCAGACCTGGGTAGAATGTCCTAAACCTGTGGGCCTTGCTGAGGGACATAAGGAGCCCCATCTCTCCTGGGGCTTCAAATCTGTGTTATCTGACCTGGTCTCCTCATGATGGACTCTCCGTGTAGCTGGGTGGAGCCCTGAAACTGATGTTCAGAAGTAGAGAGAGGAAAGGGGAGAGGGAGGCCTCTTCCAGCTCTCATCCTGCTCCTTCCACTCTCCTTTTATGGTTAGGGATCAGACTCCCCACTGGCCAATCAGAGGCATGTTGTAGAGTGTATTCTGTAAGCTCATGTTTTTCTTCTTGGCCTCAAGCTCCTGGAATAAGAACTCTGAGACTTAAACTGGGCCTGGTTTTTGATCATCTCATTACTTAGAAACCTATTTGTCTTATTCTTTGTAAACCACATAGCTGGCTATCTATGCTCAGGTTCTATACGTATGTCCTCCTCAGAGTCCCCAGGGTAAATCCTCCCATGCTTGACTCTATTCCAGAATTCCTCTCTCTATACTAGAACGTACACCTCCTCATTTCCTGCCTTAACATATAGGCTAACAACATTTATATAGACAGGTGGTGCTTCCATACATTACAAGAGATTCTCTCTATAGAGACAGGCAAAGAGGCTTGCAGACACAGAGATTGAATATAGGCTCACCCACCTGAAATTGTTCTATCCAGGAACTGGGTTCCTCTGCAGGAGATAAGCCCCCTGGGCTCCTACACCATCCACAAAGGAGGCAAAATGAGCGAGAGAGCCTTGTGAGCCATAAGGACCCAAGGTTTGGATTCCTGGATCACACCATAGCAAACCACGTAGCTTGAGTGCATATGAGGCTCCACTTGCTTGTGGGGCACATAATGAGGGTAAGGAAGCCTTTAGGAGCATGAAGATTGCAAACAGAGAGACTGAGCTGTGGTTTGGCCTGTTTAAGTTTCAATGCCCCTGAACCAAGCCTGAAAGACAGAGAAGCTTGGGAATCTGTACAGGGCAGAGAATCAGGGGTCTCTTAAGGGAGAAACTGAGCATAAGCATTCCTGGTGGGCAGAGGCTGCCTTCCACATGCACCCCTGGAAACCCTGTTAGTGGTCTTGCCCCTACCAGGCGATGACTAACCCCACTGCTGAGGGGCCACAGTGCCATAGCACAAGAAGCCCAGAGGCCACTGGCAAGAGGAAATCCTCAAAACAGCTGTGAGTCCGGGCAGTGTGACCCAGAATTCATAGCCCTACCCTCTGCTGGGATGGGAAACTGGACCATCCCTAGCCACTATCCAGAAGCTGCCACCAGTTATTTCTTTCCCCAACTACTCACCTCTGAGGATACCAGCATCTATATCCCTCAAGAATCCTCCACAGGCTCCTTGTGCCTCCAGTCACCCAAAGCCTGCCTTCCTTGGCACAGTCTCTGCCACCCTCAGCCTCATTCCCTCGACAACTTTGCTTATGGTATTCCTAGTCTCTCTCACCTTCCCTATGCCCCTGCAGCTTACACCTAACATTGGGTGTCTGTACTACAGCATAGCCCTCCTGGCCCAGCATGGAAACCATGCTGGAAAAGGGAGCCCTCCATTTTACACTGAGGTCAGACGAGCGAGCTATCAGGGCATTGAAGATTTTGACCTCAAGTAGCAAGGTTCCTCCCACTCCCTTTTTGTCTTTGTTTTTAATGGAGAGGTGTCATAGTAGCCCTTAGTCTCTGTGTTGGGAACTATCTGATACTAAGCCAGAACCCAACTGGCAATGACTTTTGTAATGTTACTTATCAGCTGTTTTAAAAATTGGTTAGGCAGGGTGCCAGGAGCAGGGCTCTGATGGCCAGTATAGGACCAAGGAGGGGAGGAAGCCAAGCCACAAGGAGTTTGAGCGCCATGAGGTTGGGGTATCGGACACATAGCATGCTTGGAGATTCCCAGTGGAGATCTTTGAGCATTTCTATGTCTTGTTCCACCAGACAGATTTGTTAACATAGAAATAGCATTCCTTTCCCAACATAATGTAAGTCCCTCACTGTTTGGCAGTTGTCAAGGTCAGAGCTCTTGAGTTTTGGAGAGCAACCCCTGCTAGGATGTTTGTCCGTTGTTGAAGGTCGAGGGAACTCGAGACTGTCCATAGTGGAAGGCATTGCCTGGCCAAGCTTGTCCTGGACTGCTTCAGTTGCTCCTGTGACTCCCAGTGAGACTTCAAGGCCCAGTCAATGAACAGGGATGGAAATCTCTTTTCTTTTGCTCTCCTCCCAGCTGCAAGGCAAGCTCTTTAGGCTTCTAGAGATAAGCCAGGGGAACAGTCATTATGGGGTGCAGAAGCCTTGGAAAGGGGGTTTAATGCAATTGTCAGTAGTGTTATTGCACCAGAGAGGAGTGGAGCAGAGAGGAGTGGGCAAAAGATCTATATAGGAGGATTGTGTGGCGATGGAGGAACTTCCATGGGGAATTTATCTCCAACACCATCCTGCCATACAGGAGTACTTCAAGAACCTAGTCACCTGAACTGGGCACAGAGTCAGATATCTCTCTTTCTCAGAACCTTGAACTTGCAGGTGAAGGACCAGATTGTGTGCTTCTGTCAAGTTCATCTGAACACATGGAGAGAAGGCATGAAGGAATGGTAGTCATTCCAGGGAACGGAATTCATCATCTCCAGTGAGACTGATCAGCACAGGTTTTGATACTCCTGGCTTTCTTGTCCCCTAGAAGGCACCTCAGGCTCCATTCTCTGATCTTGTTTCAGGTTGTCTCCCCTGCCTCTGCCTTTCCCCAGGCCTCTTTTCTCTTCCCTATAATCATCTCCAAGTCTTAGTTGCTTCCTCTGATCTTGCCCCTCACTCTGCCCTGCACTTCCAAGTTCTCCCTCTTCTTGTTTCAATCTGGCACTATTACTCTGTTCATAAAGACAGCATCACTTAGACCTTCTTTCCATAATATTGGTGACCCACCAATTTTCTTGATTTTTTGTCTTGTTTTGTCTTTTATTGACTAAGTTATTTATTCATTTTTACATCCAGATCACAGCTTCCCCTCCCTCCTCTCTTCCCAGTCCCTCCTTCTCCTGCCCATCCATCTCTTCTCCCTTTCTCCCCTGAAAAGGTAAGGCCTCCCATGGACAACAGCCAGCCTCAGCATATTGAGCTGCAGCAAGACTAAGTTATCCCCTTTACTGAGACTAGAAAAGGCATCCCAGCTAGAGGTAAGGAATCCAAAGGCAGGCAGTGTATTTAGAGACAGCTCCTGCTGTTGCTGTAGGAGTCCCACATGAAGACCCAGCTGAACAACTGCTACATATGTGTAGAAGGCTTAGGTCTGTCTCATTCATGCTGCCTGGTTGGCAGTTCAGTCTCCATGAGCCCCCATAAGCCAAGGTTAGTTGATTCTGTAGATTTTCTCGTGGTGTCCTTGACCCCTCTGGCTCCCTCAATCTTTCCTCCTCCTCTTTCATAAGATTACTCAAGCTCTACTCAATGATTAGATGCAGATCTCTGCATCAACTTCCAAGAGTTGCTGGGCAAAGCCCCTCTGATGAGATTTATGCAAGGCTCCTTGTTATGTTTGTCTTTCTGTTGGGTTAAGTCATCACAGTGATCTCTTTTACTTCCATTCATTTGCCTACAAATTTCATGATGTCATTGTTTTTAATTACCAAGTAATATTTCATTATGTAAATGTACCACATTTTTAAAAAAAATCCATTCTTTGGTTGAGGGACATCTAGTTTGTTTCCAGTTTCTGGCTATTATAAATAAAGCTTCTATGAACATAATTGAGCAAGTGTCCTTGTGGTATGGTGGAGTTTTGGATATATGTGTAGTAGTGATATAGCTAGGTCCTGAGGTAGATCTATTCCCAATTTTCTGAGAAACCACCAAATTGGTTTCCAAAGTGGTTGTACAAGCTTGCAGTTCCACCAGCAGTGGAGGAATGTTCCCCTTGCTTCATATCCTAGCCAGCATAAGCTGTTGCTTGAAATTTTGATCTTAGCCATTTTAACAGGTGTAAGCTGGAATCTCAGGGTTGTTTTGATCTTCATTTCCCTGATGACTAAGGATGTTGAACATTTTCTCTTTAAGTGCTTCTTGGTCCTTAGTGATTCCTCTGCTTAGCTCTGTACCCCAATTTTTAATTGGGTTATTTGGTTTGTTGATGTCTAGTTTCTTCAGTTCTTTACATGTTTTGGATAGGGCCAATCCTCCCAGTTTCTCCCATGGAACATCTAATACTAGAAGTTTCTTTGGAACAACCCACACTTCAGGCCCTGTGGGCCCTTTATGTAGCATATAACCTCACTGGAGAAATATCCTGTTTATCTATCCATCCTTCCTGTCCACCACCTCTTCCAGCGCAAACCTCAAATTAAATTCCAAAATAAGAAGGTCCCAGATGTGGGTCTCTTGGAAGTAAAGGGTATTGGAGAAGGTGCTAGAAGTATGGAGGACCACTGTAATTATAGACGTGCACCACCATGCTTGGCTTCCTCTAGTAATTTTCAAATTTTTTTTTTTTTACTGCCTAGCTTAGGTGTGGCAACCTAAATTCCCGAAAACTGGTAGCCAGCCTAGAGCACAGTGTATGTTCCTCAGTAGAACCACAATCCTTCTTTAAGACAACAAAAGGCTCACCTCTTTTTAAGGGTATTTGGCCAAGGGTTAAACACCTCAATGTGGTTATGAATGTAGATTTTATGTAAGTCTTTGCTGTGGGCCCCTTTGATGTTTCTCTCTTGGTCAGGTCAAAGGGCCAGTCTCATGTTAGAAATTGACATGCCAAGTCCCATAACCATTTGAGTAGCCACTGGGAGGCCTCTTCTCTCCAGCAGGGACCTGATGAACAGACAGCACTTTAAATGATTGGCCAGACACCCATTGAGACAGCCTGTTTATGTGAACACTTTAGGGATGCTCAGCAGAAACACCAATCACTGCCAAGGTCACTGTGACCATCACTGCTGCCAGGTGCAGTAAATACAAAGCAAAAGGTTCCAGTGAGTGATTCTTATCACCAGGGTCTTTCTCAGTCATTTTCCAAGTGCCCCTAAACATTGTTGTTAATCATTAACAGAGAAAAACATCTTTTACTGGAGAAGAACACAGCAAGTGGCACCTTTCTCTGGACAACTGTCTTAAGATATAAGATGGCTTCAGTTGTGCTAGATACAGATAAACGCTATGAAAGACCAAGAACACATTGCTCACCAGTATGACCTCCAAAGTTTGAGATTTTTAAAACAACTAAAAGCAAACAAAACCAGAGGTTCTTCTTGGTGCCCCATAGGTTTACCATCGTTGCTTTTTGTTTGTTATCTATTCTTTCCCTCTGTGGCGATCTATCTGGCTACACTCTGCAGAACTAAGCTACAGCTATGGATGTAAGGAGTAAACCTGAGTTAGACAAGATGGCTCAGTGGGTAAAAGGTGCTTGCTGGGATCCACATGGTGGACAAAAGTGCACAAAAATGAAGCGATCTGATTCTTCAAACAATGGCTGAGGCAAATGAATATTACCTTAAACAAACAAAGTACTGGTCCTAGTATATGAACTGTAATACAGAATAAAAAAAAGGAGGCTCAAAACAAATGCAAAACACTTGTTGTTGTCTGCTTTGTCCATATGGCATGGGCACCACCCCTAGAAATATATATTTGGAGTCAGTAAAAAGAAAGCCATTTTTCTCTTTATCAAACACAGTACCCTTGCCCACTGTCTGTGTGGAGGTGGCTGGTGGGAGGGTTTCTTCTTTTCCATCACACATCAGGCTAGAGAGATGGCTCAGCAACTGAGAGAGCTTGTTGCTCTTGCAGAGGACCGAGGTTCAATTTCCAACACCATCATGGTAGCTGACAACTGTCTGAAACTCTAGTTCCAGTAGATACAATGCCCTCTTCTGACCTTCACCAGCACCAGGTACATGGGGCACAAAGACATCCTTGCAGGCAAAACACTCATACACAAAGAATAAATGATTTTTAAGAATTTATGAAATAGCCCACAGTTCCCTGCTCCCAAACACTGTGGGAGAGAGAGCTCACCGCCCGAACAGGTGGGCACTCTTGAGACTGCAGAGCGGGAGAGACCACCAATATTGCCCACCCCTGTCCACATCCCTAGCCCAAGAGGAAACTGTATAGGGACTCTGGGAGTCGGAAGATAGGGGCACTCAAATGGCAGGTCCCCTGTGGTCCAGACACTGCCCGGACCTGAAGGGACCCGGTCAAAAGCTCCCTGCACCCAAATCCAATGAGAGGGAGAGCTAAACCTTCAGAGGGGCAGACATGCCTGGGAAGCCAGAAGAGACTACACTCTGCCCACGTTTCTGACTCCAGAGGAAAACACCTAACGCCATCTGGGACCCCAGTGCATGGGGGCCCTGGGAAAAGGTGGTGCAGGCCCTCCTGGTTGCTGCCCTCATGGAGAGCTCAAAAGCAGCCCCCCAGGAGGTACTTCAGCCACGGGACCACAGGTAAGACCAACTTTTCTGCTCCAAGCGACCTGCCTGGTGGACTCAGGACACAGAGAGGCAAATTTCCTCTGGGACCGGACACTTCCAGTTTTTAGCTGGAGCCTGAACCTCACTGATCCCTGCCCATAGCTCCCTGTTCCCAAACCCCACTGGAGAGAGAACTCACCCCATGGACGGGTGGGAACTCCTGAGACTGCAGTGCGGGAGAGATCACCAATACTGCCCACCCTTGCCACATCCCTGGCCCAAGAGGAAACTGTATAGGGCCTATGGGAACCAGAAGATAGGAGCATTCAAGCTGCAGGTCCCCTGCAGTCCAGACACCACCCGGACCTGAAGGGACCCGGTCAAAAGCTCCCTGCACCCAAATACCATGAGAGGGAGAGCTAAACCTTCAGAGGGGCAGACATGCCTGGGAAGCCAGAAGAGACTACACTCTGCCCACATTTCTGACTCCAGAGGAAAACACCTAATGCCATCTGGGACCCCGGTGCATGGGGTCCCCGGGAAAAGGCGGTGCAGGCCCTCCTGGTTGCCACCCTCACAGAGAGCTCAAAAGCAGCCCCCCAGGAGCAACTTCAGCTGCAGGACCACAGGTAAGACCAACTTTTCTGCTCCAAGCGACCTGCCTGGTGGACTCAGGACACAGGCCCACAGGAACAGCTGAAGACCAGTAGACAGTAAAGACTACACACCCAAAAGCAGAACACTCTGTTCCCATAACTGGTTGAAAGAAAACAGGAAAACAGGTCTACAGCACTCCTGACACACAGGCCTATAGGACGGTCTAGCCACTGTCAGAAATAGCAAAACAAGGTAACACCAGAGACAACCTGATGTCGAGAAGCAAGCACAGGAACCCAAGCATCAGAAACCAAGACTACATGGCATCATCGGAGTCCAATTCTCCCACCAAACCAAACACTGAATATCCAAACACACCAGAAAAGCAAGATCTAGATTACAGTTGATCATGATGATGGAGGACTTCAAGAAAGACATAAAGAACTCCCTTAGAGAAACGCAGGAAAACATAAATAAACAAGTAGAAGCCTATAGAGAGGAATCACAAAAATCCCTAAAAGAATTCCAGGAAAACTCAATCAAACAGGTGAAGGAATTAAAAATGGAAATAGAAGCAATAAAGAAAGCACAAAGGGAGACAACCCTGGGTATAGAAAACCAAAGGAAGTAACAAGGAGCTGTAGATACAATCATCACCAACAGAATACAAGAGATAGAAGAGAGAATCTCAGGAGCAGAAGATTCCATAGAAATCATTGACACAACTGTCAAATATAATGTAAAATGGAAAAAGCTACTGGTCCAAAATATACAGGAAATCCAGGACTCAATGAGAAGATCAAACCTAAGGATAATAGGTATAGAAGAGAGCGAAGACTCCCAGCTCAAAGGACCAGTAAATATCTTCAACAAAATCATAGAAGAAAACTTCCCTAACCTAAAGAAAGAGATGCCCATAAACATACAAGAAGCCTACAGAACTCCAAATAGATTGGACCAGAAAAGAAACTCCTCTTGTCACATAATAGTCAAAACACCAAATGCACAAAACAAAGAAAGAATATTAAAAGCAGTAAGGGAAAAAGGTCAAGAAACATATAAAGGCAGACCTATCAGAATCACACCAGACTTCTCACCAGAGACTATGAAAGCCAGAAGATCCTGGACAGAAGTCATACAGACCCTAAGAGAACAAAAATGCCAGCCCAGGTTACTGTATCCAGCAAAACTCGCAATTAACATAGATGGAGAAACTAAGATATTCCATGACAAAACCAAATTTACACAATATCTTTCTACAAATCCAGCACTACAAAGGATAATAAATGGCAAATCCCAACATAAGGAGGCAAGCTGCACCCTAGAAAAAGCAAGAAACTAATCGTCTTGGCAACAAAACAAAGAGAAGAAAAGCACACAAACACAATCTCACATCCAAATACAAATATAACAGGAAGCAACAATCAGTATTCCTTAATATCTCTGAACATCAATGAATTCAACTTCCTGATAAAAAGCCCACATATACATGAAAGTTGAACAATGCTCTACTCAATGATAATCTGGTCAAGGAAGAAATAAAGAAAGAAATTAAAGACTTCTTACTATTTAATGAGAATGAAGATACAACATACCCAAACTTATGGGACACAATGAAAGCTGTGCTAAGAGGAAAACTCATAGCTCTGAGTGCCTGCAGAAAGAGACAGGAGAGAGCATATGTCACCAGCTTGACAGCACACCTAAAAGCTCTAGAACAAAAAGAAGCAAATACACCCAGGAGGAGTAGAAGGCAGGAAATAATCAAACTCAGAGCTGAAATCAACCAAGTAGAAACAAAAAGGACCATAGAAAGAATCAACAGAACCAAAAGTTGGATCTTTGAGAAAATCAACAAATAGATAAACCCTTAGCCAGACTACTGAGAGGATACAGAGAGTGTGTTCAAATTAACAAAATCAGAAATGAAAAGGGAGACACAACTACAGAATCAGAGGAAATTAAAAAATCATCAGATCCTACTACAAAAGCCTATATTCAACAAAACTTGAAAATCTGCAGGAAATGGACAATTTCCTAGACAGATACCAGGTACCGACTTTAAATCAGGAACAGATAAACCAGTTAAACAACCCCATAACTCCTAAAGAAATATAAGCAGTCATTAAAGGTCTCCAAACCAAAAAGAGCCCAGGTCTAGACGGGTTTAGTGCAGAATTCTATCAGATCTTCATAGAAGACCTCATAACAATACTGTCCAAACTATTCCACAAAATTGAAACAGATGGAGCGCTACCAAATTCCTTCTATGAAGCCACAATTACTCTTAAACCACACAAAGACCCAACAAAGAAAGAGAACTTTAGACCAATTTCCCTTATGTATATCAACGCAAAAATACTCAATTAAATTCTGGCAAACCAAATCCAAGACCACATCAAAACCATCACCCACCATGATCATGTCGGCTTCATCCCAGGCATGCAGGGATGGTGTAATATACGGAAAACCATCAATGTAATCCACTATATAAACAAACTGAAAGAACCAAACCACATGATCATTTCCTTAGATTCTGAGAAAGCATTTGACAAAATTCAACACCCCTTTATGATAAAAGTCCTGGAAAAAATAGGAATTCAAGGCCCATATCTTAACATAGTAAAGGCCACATTTAGCAAAACAGTAGCTAACATTAACTAAATGGAGAGAAAGTTGAAACAATCCCACTAAAATCAGGGGCTAGACAAGGCTCCCCATTCCTTCCCTACTTATTCAATATAGTTCTTGAAGTTCTAGCCACAGCAATCAGACAACAAAAGGAGATCAAATGGATAAAGATTGGAAAAGAAGAAGTCAAAACATCACTATTTGCAGATGATATGATAGTATCTTTAAGTGATCCCAAAAGTTCCACCAGAGAACTACTTAACCTGATAAACACCTTCAGCAAAGTGGCTGGGTATAAAATTAACTCAAATAAATCAGTAGCCTTCCTCTATACAAAAGAGAAACAAGCCGAGAAAGAAATTAGGGAAATGACACCCTTCATAATAGTCCCAAATAATATAATATACCTTGCTGTGACTTTAACCAAGCAAGTGAAAGATCTGTATGATAAGAACTTCAAGACTCTGAAGAAAGAAATTGAAGAAGATCTCAGAAGATGGAAAGATCTCCCATGCTCATGGATTGGCAGGATTAATATAGTAAAAGTGGCCATTTTACCAAAAGCAATCTACAGATTCAATGCAATCCCCATCAAAATACCAATCCAATTCTTCAAAGAGTTAGACAGAACAATTTGCAAATTCATCTGGAATAACAAAAAACCCAGGATAGCTAAAGCTATCCTCAACAATAAAAGGACTTCAGGGGGAATCACTATCCCTGAACTCAAGCAGTATTACAGAGCAATAGTGATAAAAACTGCATGGTATTGGTACAGAGACAGATAGATAGACCAATGGAATAGAATTGAAGACCCAGAAATGAACCCACACACCTATGGTCACTTGATTTTTGACCAAGGAGCCAAAACCATCCAATGGAAAAAAGATAGCATTTTCAGCAAATGGTGCTGGTTCAACTGGAAGTCAACATGTAGAAGAATGCAGATCGATCCATGCTTATCACCCTGTACAAAGCTTAAGTCCAAGTGGATCAAGGACCTCCACATCAAACCAGACACACTCAAACTAATAGAAGAAAAACTGGGGAAGCATCTCAAACACATGGGCACTGGAAAAAATTTCCTGAACAAAACACCACTGGCTTATGCTCTAAGATCCAGAATCGACAAATGGGATCTCATAAAACTGCAAAGCTTCTATAAAGGCAAAAGGACACTCTTGTTAGGCCACAATGGCAACCAACTGATTGAGAAAAGATCTTTACCAATCCTAGAACTGATAGAGGGTTTATATCCAAAATATACAAAGAACTCTAGAGGTTAGACTGCAGGGAGACAAATAACCCTATTAAAAAATAGGGTTCGCCACATGTGGCCCATACATATACAGCCACCCAATTAAACAAGATGGATGAAGCAAAGAAGTGCAGGCAGACAGGAGCTGGATGTAGATCTCTCCTGAGAGACACAGCCAGAATACAGCAAATACATAGGCGAATGCCAGCAGCAAAGCACTGAACTGAGAACAGGACCCCCGTTGAAGGAATCAGAGAAAGAGCTGGAAGAGCTTGAAGGGGCTCGAGACCCCCATATGAATAACAATGCCAAGCAACCAGAGCTTCCAGGGACTAAGCTACTACCTTAAGACTATACATGGACTGACCCTGGACTCTGACCTTAGCATTGAATATCTAGTAAGATCACCAGTGGGGAAGCCCTGGGTCCTGCTAAGACTGAACCCCCAGTGAGCGTGGAGGCGGCAATGGGGGATGATGGGGAGGGAACACCCATAAAGAAGGGGATGGGGAGGGGTTAGGGGGATGTTGGCCCGTAAACCGGGAAAGGGAATAACAATCAAAATGTAAATAAGAAATACTCAAGTTAATAAAAAAAAAAAAGAAAAAAATAGGGTTCAGAGCTAAACAAAGAATTCACAGCTGAGGATTGCCGAATGGCTGAGAAACACCTAAAGTAATGTTCCACATCTTCAGTCATAAGGGAAATGCAAATCAAAACAACCCTGAGATTTCACCTCACACCAGTCAGAATGGCTAAGATGAAAAACTCAGGTGAGAGCAAATGCTGGCGAGAATGTGGAGAAGGAGGAACACTCCTCAATTGTTGGTGGGATTGCAAACTGGTACAACAATTCTGGAAATCAGTCTGGAGGTTCCTCAGAAAATTGGACATTGAAGTACCTGAGGACCCAGCTATACCTCTCTTGGGCATATACCCTATACCCAAAAGATGCCCCAACATATAACAAAGACACATGCTCCAGTATGTTCATAGCAGCCTTATTTATAATAGCCAGAAGCTGGAAAGAACCCAGATGCCCTTCAACAGAGGAATGGATACAGAAAATGTGGTACATGTACACAATGGAATATTACTCAGCTATCAAAAACAATGACTTTATGAAATTTATAGGCAAATGGTTGGAACTGGAAAATATCATCCTGAGTGAGGTAACTCAATCACAGAAAAACACACATGGTATGCTCTCATTGATAAGTGGCTATTAGCCCAAATGCTCGAATTACCTAGATGCACAGAACACATGAAAATCAAGAAAGATGACCAAAATGTGAATGCTTCACTCCTTTAAAAGGGGAACAAGAATACCCTTGGCAGGGAATAGGGAGCCAAAGTTGAGAACAGAGGCAGAAGGAACACCCATTCAGAGCCTGCCCCACATGTGGCCCATACATATACAGCCACCAAACTAGATAAGATGGATGAAGCAGAGAAGTGCAGGCTGACAGGAACTGGATGTAGATCTCTCCAGAGAGACGCAGCCAGAATACAGCAAATACATAGTTGAATGCCATCATTAAACCACTGAACTGAGAACGGGACCCCCATTGAAGGAATCTTAGAAAGGACTGAAAGTGCTTGAAGGGGCTTGAGGCCCCATATGAACAACAATGCCAACCAACCAGGGTTTCCAGGGACTAAGCCACTACCCAAAGACTATACATGGACAGACCCTGGGCTCCAACCTGCATAGGTAGCAATGAATAGCCTAGTAAGAGCACCAGTGGGGGAAGGCCTTGGTCCTGCCAAGACTGAACCCCCAGTGAACGTGATTGTTGCGGGGAGGGTGGTAATGGGTGTAGGATGGGGAGGGAATCACCCATAGAGAAGGGGAGTGGTAGGGGTTAGGGGGATGTTGTCTCCAAAACCAGGAAAGGGAATAACAATCGAAATGTAAATAAGAAATACTCAAATTAATAAAGATGAAAAAAATAAAAAAACAAAAAAAAATAAAAAAGAAAAAGAAAATGTCAGATTGAGCAACAGAGAGCTTTGCCTGGGGTCAGTTTCAGAACAGGCTTATCTGGGTTCCAATTATTTCATTGGTAATTATAGCCATCTTTATTTTTTAATTATTATATGCACTTATTTTTCTTTTAAAATATTTAAAAGATTATGTGTCTTTATGTATGGATGTCAGTGTGTGTGTCCCTGTGTGAGTTTGTGCAGGTGAACACAGGTACCATAGCATCAGATGACCGGGAGCTGTAGTGGCAGGTGGATTGTAAGTTACCTAAAGTGAGCGCCCGGAACCAAACTCCCTGTAGTAAGAGTTTTAGTTTCTAAAATAACCCAGGTAGGTTATACGAATATGTTTGTGTTTTAATGGGGTGTGGGATATGGGACTGCTTAAGTTTGTCCACAGATGTAACTATGATTGTCTTGAGCTTTAGGGGGGCATGATTTTTTGCCAGCTGCAGATAGTTTAATTGTTGGGATTCTGGAGAGGGGATAAATGGGAGATCCCAGAGAAAACCTGTGGCGGCTGGTGCTCCCATTCTGATGTTATCCTCACTGCTGTTGTATTTGCTATTGCTGCACTGCTGCACTGCTGCACTGCTGGACAGCTGGACAGCTGGGCAGCTGGACATTCTGACAATTGTTGGTGTTTCTTCTAGGTTCTGTCCAACAATTACCTAGCAACAGTCAGGTATGAGCCTGTCTCACATATAAAAAGACTGGGTTCCTCTTCTCTCTCTCTCTCTCTCTCTCTCTCTCTCTCTCTCTCTCTCTCTCTCTCTCCACTCTCTTTTTCTCTATCTGTTGTCCCCACCCCCTCTTTCTCCACATGATCCATTCTTTTTCTTCTTATTCCCTTTTTCTCTTCCTCTACTCCTTTCCCCATATCCCCTTCCCATACCCCAAATAAACTTCATTTTACACTAGACCTGTCTTACGACTGATACCTGCCACACTGTGCCAGCTTATTACAAAACATATCAACAAGGAAGACTGAACTTGCCCCAAGGATGCAGATGACCTTAATCATCAGGAAATAGCCTACAGAGGTCCATATCCCTTTCCATTCTAACCTTCTTTTCTCTCTAACCTAGTGTTGGTGTTTGAAGGGATTTGGATGGAATAAGGAAGGGTGGAGGGAGGTTGAGCTAAAAGAACCCAATAAAATAGTAAAAACAAAAATGCCAATGCTCCAGGGCTCTCCAAGAGCAATACAAACTCACGACCTCTTTGCTATCTCTGTCCCCACATGCATTTATTTTTATTCTGTGTGACTCCACAAGCTTATGTATGCATGCATGCATGTATGTATGCATGTATGCATGTATGTACGCATGCATGCTATGGTGCTTTAGGGAGTCAGTCCCTGGAAATGAACACAGGGCATCTGGCTTTGCAGCAAATCTTTTGTGGTTTCTTTTTGTTTATAAGCAAAACAAGAACATGATAAGATTCTTATCTCCCCCCAAACCACTACTTTGAGTCTTGTGGAGAGAAAGCCAAGGGTCCTGGATTGTGGGGTTGGTGTAAGGGACAGGGGCACACTATGAGCCTCCTGTAATGCTCTAGTTAGAAAAGATTGTGTAAGCCAGGATGGGAAAGAAAACAGTGAGTGGGTTAATGATCTGTTTTGAGGGCAGAACTATGGTGTGGGCAGAAAGGCTAAGAATGGCCTCAGGACACTGTGGGAGAAGGTGCTATTCCTTTAGGCTTCCCTGTCTTTGATCATTACTCCAGGCCTTTGTGTTCCAAAAAGTCCCTCCTCCTCCATAACAGTAGCTTGGTTGCAGGAGACTCCCAGGCCTTGTCTTTCTGGTTCAGGAAATGTAATTAACAGTTAAGGAAGCTGAGTACCCAATGTCCCTGAGAGAAGTCACACCCCAGGACATCTTTTGGGGGATTCAACTCAGTTCAGGGCACTGAAAGGAAAAAAAAACTGTGATTCTTGGGTTTAAGGAGACAAATGGTAGCAGCAGTGAGGTCGGAACCCAAGAGAAGATAGAAGGGCCCAGGGCCTGCTCTGTAAAGATTCCTGAACCAGCATCTGGCCCATGGCACACCTGTATGCTTGCATTGGGATGATTTGGCAATTGGGTGACTTTCTTCCCACAGCCCATAGATCTTAGGGAAAAGCCAGATGGAACCTAGACATGGCTATCCCTGAACTAGGAAGGTATCTTCTGAAAACCATGCTTGGGGTTGATGTGTAACTCAGCTGATACAGTCCTGGCCTAACATTTGTGAAGATGTGGTTTGGACCCCCAGCATCACTTAAACTGGGAGTGGTTGTATATGCTTGTAATTCCAGCTCATGGGGAAATTGGGCATTTCTGGTCACCCTCAGCTATGTAGCCTGAGCTATTCAAGACCCCCATTAAAAAAAAAAACAAAAGTTTCTACTTACAAAGAAAATGGTTCACCTGCCCCCTCTTCTAACTGAACTTTGCATTCAAACTAATTTATCCCAAAGAATCTGTGCCTTCAGGTTCTCAGAACACAATGGACTTAGTGTATCAGCAGAACATGTAGAGCTAAGAGAGATATCACAGGAGTTCAGAGCCTGACTAGGGTTAAGGGATCTGAGGACCATGGAGACTGCGAGGATTGCAGATGTGAGAGAGGGCAGGCTGCATAGCTAGCTGCAGGGAAGCATGGACAAGGCAACAATGCCAGGAAACCTAAGGAAATGGGAAGATGCCTCTGCACATGCCACTCAGGGAGAATGATGCTACTTCCTCTGGTGCAATCATGTCCTCCTGCCCCTCAGCAAGGTGGGTACCTCATCATGGGATGGGTAGGATGACCCTCTTATAGAACCATTCCTGAGGCCATCAGAGTCTGCTCCTCACCTCTCAGGTCTCCACTGTTGGTATTCTGTCTAAGCTCTACCCCCACTGTTACCTGGTAACAGCCAGCTGTGCCTGACACTATATAAGGGGCTGCTTTGCCCCTCCTCGCTCTCTTGCTCTTTGCTCTTCTCTTTGCTCTCCTGCTCTTCCCCTCTTCCCCTTGGTTCTTTCTCTCCCCATCTCCCCTTCCCTCCACGTGCTCATGGCCGGCCTTTATTCCTATCCTCTTCTACTCTTTTTCTCTCATTAAACGTTTTCACGTGGAACCATGTTGGTTTGGCGTGTTCTGTCTGGACATGAGCCAAGATTTACACCCCAACATTGGTGACCCGTACACAGTATTTGATCTCCCCATGACTACCTGGCCTCAGCACCCTGCCACCCGGCTACTTCATGCTAGACGCAGCCTGCTCTGGGACCTTGGGGGCTTGCGTGGAGCTGTGGGGCTGTGCTGGGGAGGGATGGAGTTTCGTGCTCCCACTGCAGCTCCCTCTGGCCCTCAGCCTGCCCTGGGCCCTGGGTGCAGTCTCAGTTGCTTGGCTTGGGCCTTGCCATCAAGGTGGGCCATGGCGAGGAGGGATGGAGACACATGCTGCTGCCTCCCTGCACCACCTGATCACTGCCGCACTTCCTGCCTTTGGATTGGCCACTTCTGCGCACACCACCTGAGTTCAATAGCAGCTTCTGCCTCCACTACACCATCTGCACCATCTGACCACCACCACCACCACCACCACCACCTGCTGGCTTCTGTGGGACTCAGAACCTCCACCACGTGAGTTGCTGCTGCAGCTGGCACTCAGCCAGACTTCTGTGTGGGCCATTGCTCTCCATGGTTCACCATGTGGTGCCAGCTCTTGCCATGTAGGTCACTTAGGCCCTCATCAACCACATGGTCCCTCTTCTCCTGCCACCAGACTGCAGCTACGATTCCCACACAAACACTAGCAGATTGGTAGGTCTATTCCAGTTGGCAAGGAGGATCCCAGATTTCCCAGTTAGGGCCTGGCTAGCCTTTATGGGATAAAGGGAATCCCTAGCTAACATATGAGATAGGACTTCAATCATTGGGTGGAGATTCCCTAGAAAGCGGTTCCTCGCTCCCTTCCCTCCTGGGCTCTCACAGCTGATTGCAAAATCCCAGGCCTGGGTAGAAACGCTTTCTGATGGGTCCGGGACCCATCGTGTATGGCCTCCAGGAGTCTATGTGATGACTCAGACACCTGGCCTGGCAGAGTGCTGCTGATATGGAGTTATTCCCTCTGAGACAGGGTACGGATTACTTTATAACTTCCCCAATGAGCAAATCTGATGTCTTCGAACGTACCTCCAGATTATGTTTCCTGGAGTATGTCAAACTCTAAAACTAATGCCTCACCTGAGGACATCAAACTGATCCACCCTCGCAATAATGTCTGGACTCAGTACAATGGTTCATAATGGCTAGACTCTTCAATTTACAGGATTTTCATACATACTGCTAGCAGTCTGGTAAATGGAAGGAAAATAAAAGTCCTTTATGCTCAAGCATTCATGTACCTTTGGTCTAAGCCCTCTCTGTGTTTTGTTTCCCATGGCATCCTGCTGAGGTAACCTGCATCCCAGGTACTGGCTGGTCAGTCCAACAGGCCTCCCAAATGCTGTGATGCCCTGCATGCAGCTGCCCACTAAGGAGAGCACCTTATTCAAGCATGTGCTGGTGCTACTGGACCTCTGTGCACTTTCTTTACCTCCGAGCTTGACTTTCCATGATGTGCATATGGTCTCAGGGGAGCATTCTTGAGCTTGGAGCTACCCCTGTGCTGCCCCTGAAGATGGATCCTTTCACTGATCCTCATTCTAGGACCTTTTCCCTTAGGTGAGATTTTTCCTCCCTTTTTTTGAGACTGCTCTCTGGCTCAGGAGCACTGAGTATAGACCCAGCACTGGTAGGGGCAATTAGTAATCCATAGTCTCACCCACGGGTCTATCGGTCTTTGCCGCCTGTCCCTATTTCCTGGGATGTTTTGATCTAATTTACACTAAGCAGAAAACAATATCTCTATTTGGCCAACAAACTAGCATCTCTTGCTAGCGACCCATAGCATAGGCCTCCCTTCCTCCCTTCATCACTGCTGCTGTACTGCTGCAGCTTCTGGTTCACTGCCCCATGGAAAACAGGTCTGGCCTGCATGCGAGTTCTCTCTGTCTGGGACTTTGCTCTTGTGCTCAGTCCACCAGAGCTTTCACACTCTTTTCCAGCCTACTTACACCACCAGCACACTTGTTACTAGGATACAGGATGCTACTTAGGGCTCTCCCTCCCCCATACCCCCACCCTGGGGTGGGATAGTGTCCAGGGCTTTCAGGTACATGCACTCACTCACTCACTCACTCATTCATGCCTCTCCATTTCTCTGCAGGTTAGCCATTCCCAAACCTTGCTGTGCTCAGTGTCACAGGCTTAAATCTGCCCCGTCATGGTCTTGCACATGGTGTGGTTTCCTTTTTCCTTTTCTCTATTTATAAAACCTGTCAAAGCTATTTAAGATTTTTCATCCCTACTCTGTCTTAACATATGATCTTTACTAATAATTTACTTCCTGAGGAACACCGGAGAGTTTGGGGGCAGGTGAGAATACATGCAGACAAACATACCCAATTGGATCGGAGGCAGTACCTGACCAAGATCCCTGATGAAATTATAATTTCACAGGTGATATTTGAGGCAGAGATAGATTCAGACTCTTCTTCAATCTCCACAGCTGGTCTGGAGGACACAGGGTCCAGAGGATTCCTTCACTGTTGAACCTGGGAGCCATGGCAATGATGGTTATGGCCACAGCTGTGCTCACAACCCTGGTTTACGGATGGATGATCCGCCTGTGGTGGAAGCAAAGGTAAGTGTTCTAGGGCAGGCCTCACCTGAGCTTCCCCACTGGGAGTGTTCTCAGCACTGGGAGATGAAGAAGGGCAGGCTTGCGCAGGAAACAGTAAAGAGAGCAGAAGGAGAGAAAGGTGCCTGAACTCCACAGGGCCTCACCCCTGTAGCTTGCTGTCCTTCCAGACCAGCTAGAACTTAGAGGAACAACACAGAACATTCTCTTAAGAATTCAAGCAGGCACACAGGAGCCTTAGGGGCTGACTGCTCACTTGGAAAAAGCTGTGGCTGTTAAAGAAGATCTGAGGGTAGAACAGCATGTTCAGTCAACATCTCACAGGAAGTAAAACCTAATGAAAATAGACACCTCTCTGAGTTGAGCAGGTGCGATCAAAGTGGAAATTAAGAGCAGGCCTGTAATAGACACACAGATGGAAAGACAATGTGTAGAAAAAACTACACCAAAAAAGGAGACAGATTTGCATACTAAAACCAAAACACTGCAGAGAGAAATTACAGAACAGTCAAGGAGATGGCTCAGTGGGTAAATTGCTTGCCACACAAACATGAGTTCAAATCCCAGGACCTATGTAAAAAGTTGGCCATGTTGGCAGATACGTGAACAGGCAGAGACATTAGGATTTCTGGTGCTCAATACGCTGCTAAACTTGACTGTGTGTGCCCCAAGCCAAGGACAGATCCTGCAGGAGGATATGAACGTTGTCTTCTCTCATCCACATGTATATGCACATATGCTAATATACACATACATACATATACTGCCTAAAACTGAATTGTAAAAAAAGTAGGGAAATATTAAAAATGTAAAGATATTTCTCAATTTCTCAAAATGGAAATATTTATACTTTAACTCCTTACAACACAAAACAGAGTGGCTGACACACTGACACAGTTTCTTCTCCTACAGGTTAGCAGAGGAAAGCCTAATCCCCAGGCAGATGAGCACCTGTCATCCCATGGGGGCGGCTGAAAGGCTGTTGGGAAGTTGATTGTGACAGGCATACAAGGGAGCCAAAGAGAGGATTCAGTGACTAACAATACTTTAGTTGTGTACTTGTTGTTTGTTTTGTTTTGTATTTTTGTTTTTGAGGACGGGGTTTTCTTTATTATATAGGTCTGATTATCCTGAAACTTGCTTTGTACACCAAGGTTGGCTTCAAAGTTAGAGATATCCCTTCTGCTACATCCTACAAAATGTACCACCATGCCAGGCTATTAAAACTTTTTTTTGTTTTATTTGTCTTAGTTTTGGTTTGTTTTAAGCTAAATATAATGACTCTGAGGATGAAGGGTGAGAGTTTCTCTGTTTCTGTGACCACAACTTAATGTCACACCTATAAATGTCTCTGTCCTTGGCTAACAGCAAAAGTTGGAGGGGACTGAGCTGCGTCCTCAGTAGCACTCACTGGACCTTTAGGACACAGTATAGAATATCTTCTTGGGGACTCCCCTGGGCAAGAGTGCAGGCAGGAGCTCATCTGAGGCTGGGCAGCCTATGAGGCAGATGAAGTTGATGATGTCATCCTAGGGAAGAAACATTAGGTCAGATGGCAGCAGGCAACTGTGCTAATGTAATGCTTCAGCTGCAGCCTGAGCATCCTGTCTACACCACCAACTGCCATCCTTCCACCACCCTCTCTAGCTTCTCCACACTCTTCAGACACCAGTCTGGGGGGGGGTTACTTTGCGAACACACTCTGGGTATCTGAGTTGTCACTAGGCAAGAGAGATCAATGAGTGCGTGTGTAGGAAACGGTGAAAAGAATGGATAAGAGAGGGGCAGTTTTCATCTATGAGGGTATCTGCTGGGCCCACAGAGCCTGCAGTATGTGTTATCTGAGGGATGTCTCTGGAATTGGATCATGCATAGAGAAACAGGAAGTGTTGAGCCTGTTTTCTCTGTCTGCTGTCATGGGATAAGTTAATTGGGTATAAAACAAGAGAGTCTGAATGCTGTAAACACTGTCAGGAACTGGATTCTCAAGAGTCAGAGAACCTAGTCTTAGGAAGGCCTTGTTAGTCAGGATGAATACTGGGTTAATATGTGGCAGCAGACCAGCTATGAAAAGTTCCTTAGATGATATGTGTCTGAGATCTGGTGCAGGTGTGTGTAAGTCAGTTTGGGCTCATGTACAGAAGTGCAGAGGACAACCTCAGGTATGATAATTAGCAACACCATCCAAGTTCACCATCAACTTTGTGTTTCTGTTTTTGATTGGTTGGTATTCAGTTTGATGCATAGGCTATATTAGGTTTGGCTGGGATTCCTTGGTTTATGTTGTTGGGCTTTTTTGTTTGTTTATTCTTTGATACAAATTTTCACTATGCAGACTCTGCTGTCTAAAAACTGGATATAAGATCAGGCAAGCTTCAAACTCAATGAGATCCATGTGCCTCTGCCTTCCTCCTCCCAAATGCTAGGCTTGAAGAATGTATGCCCATGTCCAACATGGGTTATAATTTTTTAAATAACACTTACTTATTCACTCTGGGGAGTGTAGGGTAGGTAGGGACACATGTGCTACTCCCTCAGCATCACTCATATTCCAACCTTGCAGGCTGACACTCCCCATGATCCTGCGATATGCAAAAGTTCTGTGTGTACACCAAAACCACAGACTTCTTGTCCCAAGAAGAGATCATGACTTGGGATTAAGGTGCCAGCAGGTGGCAGCAGTGCAGCTGAGCACAGGATGTAGTTGGCATCCTTAGACCCCACCAGAGGCTGCTGTATTAAAAACCTGGTGTCCAGCAGCTGACTTATGACAGTCTTGTCAGGTCCAGGCCCTCCTTGGGTGGGTTAGTAACCAGGTGACCTTCTGCCCACAGACCTCAGACAGGCAGGGTAAGGTAGATGAAATTTGGGGGTGAGTGCTCATGGCCAGGAGGACATTCTTACCTCACTGAGCCAAAGATGTTCATCTGGTAGAATGCGTTCTTGCCTGTCATGGACAAATGATGTTCTTTGTTCACTGAGAGACAAAGGAGCAGGATGATGCACACCTGTACTCACCACTGATGGGAGGCACAGACAGGAAAATCTGTAGGCGTTCCAGATCATCCGTGATTATATAACAAATGTAAGGACAAGCTTGGCCAAGCCACAGCCTAAATACCTGTCAGATGAGCACCTGTCATCCAAAAAGGTAGGTTGAGGACCCTCTGGGGCAGTTTATTATGAGAGGTGTGCAAGGGAGCAAGAGAGATGACTCAGCTACAGAGGTGTACATGGGTAGCAGGACCTGAGTTTGACCTGGAGCAGCCACACTATAAGTCAGGGATATGGCAGGAATTTGTAATCCCAGCCCTGTATGAGCAAGAGACAGGGAGAGTCATGGGGCTGACTGTGTAGCTAGTCTTGCCTAATTGGTGAGGTTCAAACCCATGAGAGCCATGGTATAAAAAACTATGTGGATTTCTCAAGATGATCAATCATGGTCATAATATTACTTAAGTTCATGTTAAATGAAGTATTTTAAAATGCTATATTAATGAACAACAAAACAGTGTATGCCAGTGAGATATGGAGCTCAGTGGAAATGGAGCCTGCACCTAGCACAGTGACCTGGGTGTGATTCCTGAGATCCAGTGACCCCACCAACCTGGATAAGATTTGTCCCTATCATTCCAACCCCGAGCTTAACTTGCCTGGATACCTTGAGGTCAGAGGAAGAACCAGGCCAACAAATAAAAGTCTCACTCCAAGCAATCCTTCTCAGAATTTCTCTTGACTCTTTCCCATATGAGACCTCTAAGAGAGTGGCAGACTGTGTCTGGGATACAAGTCCGTGGGAGAGGGGCAAGGACCATGGTCATTATTGAGAACCACATCCTGAGAATTAGGATTCCCCTCTCTCTTTCTCCATGACACTGCCATGTCATCCAGAACCCCAACCCTTCTCTCCATGCTTCACATCCAGTGACAGACCATGGCTTGCTTAAGTTCCATGTTGGGTTTCCTTTCCTCACAGGTTCAAGTATACACACTAATTTTCTTATTTCATACCATATTGATATTCTGGACTCTGGGTTCTCTCATAGGACAGTTCTTTTTCCCCATGTCCAGTCTGTCTTAACATTTGATAGTCAACAGATCAGCTCCTAACAGAACACAGAAACTTTCCATTCTGACACATGCTTGATAGAGTTCCTTCAACCACAGTGTGTCATAGCTGTAGTGTGGCACCAATGAACTCCAGTCCACCAATTACAAGCCTCAAATGAATATCATTTATGGTCCTTTGCTGAGGTATTTGGAAAATTATCTCCAATCCCATGAGACTAAATGGAGATATCTAGAGTCATAAAGAGATCATTAAGGCTTCTTATGGCTAAAGTGAGGGTCCTGGAATATTTTCGTTGTGTCTGCAGTGGTTGTCACCCAAGCCTCCTGAGGTTGAACTCAGCAGCACTGATGGGCATGGTGACCTTTGGAGCTGGGGTGGTGTTTTCTCTGAGCATCCCTGATGTGTTCATACAGAAAGATGCCATGATTGTGGTCTGTGTAGTCATCCATAGTGGTCCATTTGCATCTCAACACCACAGGCAGCAGCACACAGAAAAGCGACCTAAATGCAGTTGCTCAAATGGTCATGTGACTTCACAGGTCCATTTCCATTGTTCAATAGTGAAAAACCATAGATAGTCCCAAAGCAATGATTCAGACAGAGCCACCATTCTCAACATCACATAGGCGCTTATCCTTAATTGAATACACGTACGGAGACAGGATCTCTGATCTGCTACAAGGGAACTGTATGGTCCAAGGTGGGAGCAGATGTTGACTTCTGCCCTGGCTAAATTTGTTTATAATGTATGTTCTCTGTCCTGAGACAAACAGTAAGAAAAAGTACTAGAGGAACTTGGGCATGAGAACAGGAAGTGGTGCAGTAGGCTGGAGCAGCTTCCTGTGACAAAAGCTTCAGGAGAGAATGCTCTTCCCTTTGGGTGTTACAGTTCAGTAAAACAGGCAGCCTCAGAGGGCTTTAGTGAAATAACTTATGCTCTTTATTCCCTATGGATACAATCTTATAAATACATTGGGATAGTGTGGAATCTAAAAGCAGATGATTTCTACTGGCTTGGTTTGAGATGTTAGGGATGCCTCATTTGCATGGCGATGGGCTTTGTGTGTTGCTTCTTTGAGACAGATTGTCATAGTCCTCTCAATGGGGTCTCATGGTCATGTGTTTCAGTATAGCAATTGTAGGATTAATGTGGTTTCATGTCTGCTCCACGACAGGGATTGGGCTGCTCTGGGAAGTAGGATGGCAGAAGTTGACCATGCTTACCATAGGCTACCACCTGGTTGTCTGTGGTAAACTGTGGTACAGCACTGTAGGTGTTGGGAAGCATGGTCTGAAGCAGGACACATCTGGAGCTGGCTCGGGAGTCCCCGGGCCTCCAAGGAGGTCAGAGCCTTTGGGTTCTCAGGCTCTTGTGCATCCAAGCACTGCTGTAATGCCACGGAAGAGTAGACAACACAATGGGGGTCCACAGGATGGATCTAGCCCAGGGCTGAGGGTGAAAAGGGAGAGCTGTGGCTGGCTGGTCCAGCAGGTAGAGTCCTTGGCTAGAGGTTGGTGGGCTTGGTTTGTCTTCCTGGTAGAGATGCCTGTGAGTGCAGAGAGGCCTTCTATGGGAGATTAGATGATGGTTCTGTAGGCAAAGGGGTTTCTCTACAGCTTCCCATGGTGTATCCTAATGAAAAGAGATGGTCCATGGTTTTAAGACATTTATTGTCATGGCAGAAAGTGGATGAGTAAAACTCTACCCCACTTCTCAAGGTGGGCCTGTGATTAATAACCTTTTGCAGGGAGAAGTGTCTGGTAAGGAAAGGTTCATTTGCTAAGCTGCTAGGCCTTTAGGTTCCTCCTTATAATGGAGATCTGTCTTGAGCCTATGCGAAGGGTTTGGGGAATTGCTCTTATGTGATTGATAACCACAAATATATGGAGGACTGTGGATAGTGACTGTCCTGGTGTCCTGGGAGTCAGGCGAAGCTCCTACCATTTCTTTCAGTGTCCCTGGGGCCTCAAGCCTCCTCAACAGGAACCAGGGTTCCTTTCATCATCCCTCAAGCAATCTGGTGGGAGTAGATTTAAACACCATTTTCAATTATGATAATTGCCTGGGTTGCTTAATCCTTTCAACCTTACCACATTTTCTGTGTGGTGGCACAATCCACTGCCCCACAATCACCTGCCACCGTCCTTCCACCACCCTCTCTATCATCTCTTTCACTTTCCATAGGTCCCAGTCTGGGTGAGGTATTTTGGGGTTCCATCTGGGCTCTGGGTGTTGTCACTATGGAAGAGATAGCAGGAAGTATGTGGGTAGGTGGTATTACATGAACAAGGAAGAGAGGGATAGTTTTCATCCAGGACATTAACTACTATGTGAGGGCTGACAGAGCCTGCAGTATGTGTTATCTAAGAGATGTTTCTGCAAAGGGAGGCATCAGAAAGAAATAGGAAGGCTTGAGCCTTTCCTCTCTGACCACTGTCTATTATGGAATATCCAACTTGCCCATAAAATCAGAGTCTGAACCTTGGGGTCTTGTCAAGAACTGGAGTCTGAAGAGTCACTGAGCCTGGTCTGAGGGAGGCCATGTTTGCTCAGACTGGGGATGGTCATGGAATCTGGTCAGCTGTCAACAGTGCCTTGTTTTCTCTCTGTGTCTCAGTTCCTGGTTCTCTCTGTCTCTGTCTATGTATCTCTGTCTGTCGACCTGTCTCTCTATCTGTCCATGTCTCTCTGTCTCTGTCTGTCTCTTTCTCTCTCTCTCTCTCTCTGTCTCTCTCTGTCTTTCTCTCTCTCTCTCTCGTGTGTGTGTGTGTGTGTGTGTGTGTGTGTGTGTGTGTCTATTATGAAGGTGGAGGGGAGGTAGAAAGACTCCTTTAGAAAGTGGAGTAGTTTTAGAGTCCTTGTCCAAGAAGCCCAGGGAGTTGGAAACTGTGCCAGAGGGAGCAGGCAAAGGCAGGAAGAGTTCATAGGCCTTGTCCTTCTCCCTGTCTTTCCCAGGGAACTCAGCAGGATACAGAAGAAAAAATGCCAATGGAATTAACCAACCAGCTTTCTTCTCTGGAGTCCAGGGTGGCTCCATTGAGATCCCTTTTTCCTTCTGCTTCCGCTGGGAGTTGGCCAAGGATCCACAGATGAGCATAGCCTGGAGATGGAAAGAGTACCATGGGAAATTCATCTACAACTCCACTCTACCTTTCATTCATGAGCACTTCAAGGACGGGCTCATCCTGAACTGGACACAGGGTCAGATATCTGGACTCCTCAGAATCCTTAACTTGAAGGAGAATGACCAGGCCACATACTTCTGTAACATCTGCCTGAGCACCACAGAAGATAGGAAGAGATGGCAGTGGATTCCTGGGACCCAACTCTCCATCGTCCATGGTGAGCCACCATGGCTCAGGCTTTGACACCTGCAGCTTGCTTTCCCTAGATGTCACCTCAGTCTCCACAGCTTTGAGCTTTCTTTCACATACCTTTCCCTTGGCCCTGCTAACACCTCTTCCAGCAGCATCTTTTCTGTATAATTGTGACAAGTCTTTCCTGACTCCTCTGCTCTTGTCTGTTATTCTCTGCTCAGACAGAACCACACCTACTCCCTAGGCTTCAGCATGTGCCCTCCCCCTTATCTCAAACCTTTCCTCCCAGTGCAACTGCTGTCCTCCCCAGGTACACCCTTCCTTATGACCTCAAGTTGCATGAAAGTGTCCAGAATATGGCTAACACTCTTGGTCCTGTGGCAGGGCTCCAATTGGTCCCTGTGTGCAGCATCTCCACACAGTTCTGACCTAAACCCAGAACATATAGTGGGTACCACTGGATCATTTTGGTATCTTCTGGTCTAAGTGTAACTGCACCTGTCTCCACAGTCCCTCATTATCCCTCCCTGTTCCCCAGGACACATTTGTCATTTCTCCGTATCTACTGTCCTGTCTCCTTTCGGTTTTCCAACTTCCGGTTCCCCTCCCTTCCCCTCCCCTCTCTCACACAAGACAGCAGGCTCTTCAAATATAATGTCCCCATTTACATGATTTGGATGTTTTGTCTTTGGTCCCTGTGGTCTTTGTAAGCAGATGTAACTGCATTCTCCCCATGGAACCCTGAGGCCCAGCCTAGTCACTGTGTGTCCTACACATGGCCCTACAGCAGCTGGGGATGCTCTCAGCTGCAGTGTTTATCAGGACCTTCCTCAGTGGCTCTTGTTATCATTGTTGTTTGTTTGTGTGCTTAAGTTTTTGTAAGGCAGGGTCTTAGCATTTATCCTGACTGTCCTTATACTCAGTATGTAGACCAGGCTGGCCTGGAACTCAGAGAAATCTGTTTTGAATCTGCCTCATAAGTGCTGACATTAGCTTATGATCACATCAAGGTCCACCTACAGGAGGGATACCTGTAGCTTTGGTTATTTGTGCAGGCTACAGCTGACATTGACCTAATGCAAACTCAAACCACAGTTTTTAGGGTTTACGGGACAGAGAAAACATAGCTGTTTCCTGAGTCAGCCTTCCTAGTGCTGCGATACTTTAACACAGTTCCTCATGTTATGACACCAAAAAAAAAAAAAAAACACTATCATGTGCTACTTTATAATTTTACTTTACTACTGTTATGAGTTATAGTGTAAATGTCTGATATGCCAGATACCTGTTTTGGGCCCCGGTGAGATACTTACCTACTGGTTGAGAACTGCTGGTCTATGATGTTTGTGCAGTAAAGGAATGACCTCTGCCCTGCACTGAGCTGTTTTGTACAGCTTAAATGATATAGTTCCTATTATACACACTTTGTATATAGTATGTGTGAACATCTGGGTCTATTATGCTGTGTGTGTGTGTGTGTGTGTGTGTGTGTGTGTGCCCATATGTGTGCACATTTGTTCATCTACACGTGGAGGTAGAGGAGATTCTAAGGTCTCATCTGTTTAATTTTGGACCAGGTTCTCTCACTGGCTTGAAATTCCCCAAGGACACTAGGGTGGCTGGCCAGTGAGCCACAGGGACAATCCTGATTCCACCGTCAAAGTGCTAGGATTACAGCTTACTCTGCTCTGTTTGGTGTGGAACTAGACAGGCTGGCTGTCAGCTCACAGAGTTCTGCCTGCTTCTGCCTCTTGGGCTGGGATTAAAGGTTTAGGTGGTTCTTCATATGGATATTCAAGATCAAACTCAGGTTCTAAGATTCAAGTAGAATGTGGACGGTTCATGTCAGTTACTTACTTAAGTTTACGTCAAAATTCACTGTATTTCTCTGGCTTAGTTATTTGTGACCCAATAAAAATCTGTGGACACACAGCCAGGACAGTTGGGAACTGTGAATTTGAGCTTGCTCTCCTAGAGTCTCAGTCTCAAGGATCTGTTTCCTGTTCTGTGTCAACATCTGACAGCTGTTTCCCATTTCACATCCTACAGAGGACACAGATGTGACACTCACCCATCCTCCCTCATTCAGGGAGGGTCTGCTCACTTCTCATCTCTCCACAGCACTCAGCACCACCATGAGGATCCCCTCCATCATCTCTTCTGCAGTCTTCACAACTGGTCTGGAGGACACAGGAGGTCAGATGAATCATTCACTGCTGAATCTGGTAGCCATAGAAGGGATGGTCATGGCCAAAGTTGTGGTCACCTTCCCCATCTACGGGTGGATGATTTTCTGTTGTGGAAGCAAAGGTAAGTGGTCCATGACAGGCCTCATCTGAACTTCCCACTGGGAGTGTCCTCAGCAGTGGGAGATGGAGAATGGCAGGCTTGTGCAGGGATCAGTAATGAGAACAAAAGTAGGGAAATGTGCCTGAACTGGACAAGGACTGCATCCATGAAGCCTGCTGTTCTTCCTGACCACCTGGAAATTAGAGGAACAAATGCAGATGAATACAGAGCCTGCTCTGAAGGAATTCAAGGAGGCACTCAGGAGCCTCAGGGGCTGTCTGTTCATCTGGAAAGAGCTGTGGCTGCTAAAGAAGGTCTGAGGGTAGACCAGCATTTGCAGACAACATGTTACAGGCAGTGATATGTATAAAAAGAAACACCTCTTTTTGTTTGGCTTGTGTGACTAAAATGGAAAGTAATAGACACAAACAGAAAGAAATCTATATGGAGAACCTATCACTACAACCAGCAAAAGAGTTGAACACTAGAAATATAATCCTCCTGAGCAAAAATATGAAACACCTATTGAAGTGTCTCAGTTGAAGTGATTGCCCCACAAACAGGGACATGAGTATCCCATAAACCACATAAAGAGTTGTCAGATACTTGGACAGGCAGAGCCACTACGATTCCTGGGGCTCACTGTGTTGTAAGCCTTACCTAGTGGGTGAGAACTATGACTGACCTGTCTCAAAATCCAGAGAGAACATTTACCAAAGGATAATGCCAAGGTTTTCCTCTACCTTTCACATGTGTCTGCACATATGCAAATATACACATGTGACTCTTAAAGTATATTTTAAAAAACACTGGAGAAATACTTTAAATGTAACGATATTTGCAGAATGGCAAATTTTATACATTAAGTCCTGACAACACACATGCACACAAACACACACATACAGCTAAAAATACAATGAAATTCCTGTTTGAAATCCAATTGCATTTCTGTAAAAATAAATGATTTGTCTTCAAACATTCATGGTTACTCTAAGAAATAAAAATGGGGACACAGAGGGGGACACAATAATCCCAGCTCCTGGATAATGCAGAGTTGTTCAAGGTTTTCTACAGTTGCATAGCACCATAGGTCACTAGGTTCCAAAGTCCTTCTACACACAACACAAGGCTCAAGTGCAGACGGAGGTCATAGCAGATTTAAAGCCGTGGGACCTAGAAGAGTAAACGATAAGGACCTATATGCATGGATGGTAGAGGGTTTGCAAATACCATTTAACAATGTTAAATGTTAGGTAGAAAAACTTAGAGGAGGGAGACCAGCAGCCTAAGAGACAGCAGAAGTCTGACAGGATCCATAACCTGAGGCTGAATCTGCAGGGTGGCAGCAGACAGGGCGACCCTTGGTGAGTGCAGAGCAGAGAAGGCATGAAAGGGTCAAGAGGTCAGAGCAGGGGGATGATGGGAAAGGGAGATGGGAGATGGACATGGGTCAGTCGACCAGTAGAGTTTTCCTTTGATTTGCTGTGTTGTACAGAAGGTCAGCTGAACACTACCTTCAGGACCTACTGATTCTCAGACCTGTCCCTGATGGCTGCAGCAGAGCTCTTTATGGTCTTGAGCCCCTCATGTTGTCTGAACACAGAGAACAGCTGAAAGGCAGGACTGAGAACGAGTCTGGCTGACACACTGACACAGTTTCTTCTCCTACAGGCCAGCAGAGGAAAGACTAAACCCCAGACAGGTGAGCACCTGTCATCCCAAGGGGCACTGAGGAGCTGTTGGGAAGTTTATCCTGAAAGGCATGCAAGTGAGAAGGAGAGATGATTCAGCCAGAAATGCATGGGACATGGGTAGAAGGACCTGACTTTGATCCCCAGCTTACACATTATAACCCGGGGATGTGCCAGAAATTTGTAATTGCAGCTCTGGACAAGCAAGAGACAGGCAGAGTCATGGTTTTGCTGTCCACCTATTCTAGCCTAATTGATTAGTTCCAGGGCTAATGAAAGATCCCTTTTAAAAAGGGGAAATTTCTCAAGGTGATAAATTGCAGTCATACTCTAAATTTATTTGAAGTGAAGTATTTTGAATTCCATATTAATGGAAAAACAATAGTGTGTGTCAGTTGGAAATGTAGTCAGCTGCCTAGCACAGTGATCTGATGCAATTCCAGGGAACCCAAATTGTACACAGAGAAACTGACTTTGGACAATTGTCCTCTGACTCTCAGGGTTGCTCACAGGTTCCTGGTGAGACATTGTCTGTTTGTCCCCAGTTAACAGACCTCCAGGTGCCAGTTTCTCTCACCAGGGAGGAGAGTTTATATCAAAGTAGTAATTGGTGAACCCACATCAGCATCCTACACCTCAAATTCTTGATCTTGGGAATCAGAACATGCATGGCTGTAGGACTGTTCTGTCAAAGATTCTTGGGCAGGGATAGCAAGATAACCCCACTTCTGCCACATGGGTTCTGATGTCCTGTCCTCAGAACCCAGGTCATCCTGTCATCTGTCTTTGGTCCTGAGAGCCCAACTGTGCTGTTCTTTCTTTGCTCATGGAGTTAATGATACTTTTTAGCATATGAGGGATCAGAAAGTCAAGCAAACCAAGGAGCTAGTTCAGAGTAAGGCTGATGTGTAGATGTGTCCAAACCCTGAACATCTTATCCTGACAGCAGCTGAGTTAGGACAGGTCTGTGCGTTCAGGAGCAAGAAGCCTATACCACCCCCACCTCCTACACCCTGTGGTAGGCACAAAAAAGATGAATTACAGGTCTAACTTTCTCTTGGTTTATAAGGATAGGTCCAGGGAGCACATTGAATTTCTCTTCATGCAAATGAAACTTTCCCAGAACCTATCACATAGAAAGTATCATATAGCCCATGTTACCCCCATTTTTGAGTTTGATGCTTGGGCCCTGGAACCAAATTTGATCTGTAGTGTCCATATAAAGAGGTCAGCAAAACCTGTAATCTTAGCAAAAGAGACAGAGGCAGGCAGAGCTTTGTGAGTGGACAGTTAGCCTGGTCTATGTGTCTAGTTCCACACCAAACAGAGCTGAGTGAGCTCTAATCCTAGGACTGAGGAAGTACAGACAGGCTTGTCTGTCCAGCTCACTGGCCAGTCAATCTAGTGTCCATGGGAAACTTGAAGTCAGTGAGAGAACCTGATCCAAAAAATGAGGAGGATGAGACCTTAGGCTCTCCTCTAGCCTCAACATGCATAAACCAATGCATGCACACAAAGACAGATACACAGAGACACACGGAACATAGACACACATACAGGGATGCACACAGAGAGACATACACTCAGATACACAGACACACCTATAGAAAGACTTATACATAGACACACAAGAAGATACACACAAACACACATACACACACACAAATAAAAACACACACACACACACATACACACATGGTACATACACTCAAAGAGACATACAGACACAGATTCTTACACAGAGACACACACACTCACATGCACACACATAAACACACAGACACACATCTGATGTAACAGATCCACATGTTCACACACAGTGGATACACCAGAATGTGTAAAAGAAGAACTATGAAACAGCCATATGTGTAAAGCTCAGTCAAGAGCAGAATACAATCCTTTGCTTCATGCACATCACACCACTTCTGCTCACATTTCTGGCCCAAGAGGAACCCACCTGGAGCCCTCAGAACAGCAATACAGGAATTGAGGATCAGTCTGGAACAGAATCCTTACATTTTCTGCATGTACCAGGAGCTGACATTGTACCACAGCTCTCTGTGCCCAAATACCCCTGGGTGAGAGCTGGAATCCCAGTAGTGCTGACACTCAGACTTACGGGAGCATCAAGCCACTGTCAGAGACAGAAAGACCAACTCAAACAAGAGATAAGCAGATGGCGAGAGGGAAAGGCAAGAAACTAAGCAGCATAAACCGAGGTCATTTGTCATCATCAGCACCCAGTTCCCCCACCACAGCAAGCCCTGGATAACCCAACACTGGAAAAGGATTATTTTGACTTAAAATCACAAGTCATGATAATGTTAAAGGAGTTTAAGAAGGACATAAATAACTAACTTCCTTAATGAAATACAGGACAACACAGAAAAACAGGTAGAAGCCCTTAAAGAGGAAGCACAAAAATGAACCAAGCAGGTGAAGGAATTGAACCAAATGGACTTGGTTTTTGAGAAACCATCCAGGATCTAAAAATGGAAATAGAAACAATAAGAAATCACAAAGGGAAAGAACCTGAGAAAGAAAAAATCTAGGAAAGAGATCAGGAGTCATAGACACAAGCATTACCAACAGAATACAGGACATGGAGGAGAGAATCTCAGGGGAGAAGATATCAGAGAAAACATTGACATAACCGTTAAAGAAAATGCAAAACCAAATAACTCCTAACCCAAAGCATCCACTCCAAATAGATTGGACCAAAAATTTCTCCCATCACATAATAGTCAAAACACCAAATGCAAAAACCAAAGAAAGAATATTAAAATTAGTAAGGGAAACGGGTCAAGTCACATATAGCCAGACCTATCAGAATTACACTGGACTTCTTACCAGAGACTATGAAAGCCATAAGATCCTGGGCAATATCTGCTCCTAAGAGTTCCCCTTTAGTGATTTAATGAAGAAATTGATCATCTCTCCCTCCAGGTGAGGTAATACTTTGTGGTTAGGCAGCCAATGGGCAGAAACTGCCTATTTCATTTACAGACTAGTACTGTCCAAAAAGGTAGACATTTTGCAAAATAGTTGACTGAAAGTCTTTGCCAAGCCAGAATTATCAACCCTTCAAGATTTCTGCATTTCAAGACTCTGTGAGTTAATTTTTGGGCCAGAAGGCTGAAGACTTGAGATCACATGTGCTAACAGAGGACTGGGCTAGTGGAGATTTGTCTGTACAACCTGTCTCAGTTCTGGAAGTCATGTTAGGCTTCCTATGTGTCTATCCTATTTGGCTATTCTAAGATTTCTGATGGGGTTGAAGACTGATTATAGTCTCATAGCCTACCAATGCTGTTTAACTTTGACAATACATGTTTAATTAGATAGTTATCAGAGAGTATACAAGCTCGCCAGGATATAACATAGATTTTAAGCCTTTCTTAAGCTGGAATGGATAACTCAGTGTTCTGTTTAACTGATAACATGTTGGACTGGGTGTTAGGTATATTTTATGCTGTTAACTTACAAAATGATAATAGCTTATATTTGAGAGAAGGTTTTTTAAGTAGACAGAAAGGGTGAAATATAGGTTGATGTCATTATGCAGGTGAAGGCAGGTACAGGATAGAATGAGGCTGTCATTGGATGAGAAGGAAGGATGGGCAGGAGAAAAGTTGCAGAGGAGGAGACGACTTGAGCGGGAGGGAGGGCAGCTGAGAGAACATGGAGGCGGAGGTTGAGAATTTTTTCTGCACATTTACAAGTTGTTATGACTATTCTTAAGCAGTGGATGTGTACAGGATTTTATGTGTCTATATGAGCAAATTATACCTTATTTAGGTTGGCATTTATATCTTATCAATTGGATTAGAGGTTATTGTGTTGTGTGTTCTTTCTTGTGGTGATTTAATTGAGTTCAAGAGATTGTGTGGTGACTGTACACACTGGTCTACCATGGAATCGGGATGTGTATGTCCGGCACTGTGTCAACCTGTCTTGGGAACTAAGATGGCTGGAGAGATTGTTGCTAGGCACAGAGAGTAGCCATCGGCAGTGTGAAATGGGATGGAACATAGTGTGTGAGATGCTTTGTTGACTGAAATGAAAATATCCAATGGATGCCTTGTGGCCCTATGACGCTGTCACTAATGTAGTATAAAAGAAACCATATTTAAAAATTTTTTACTGCAACAGTGGGGGACACAATACAAAAGAGATTGAGGAGGGGGAGGGTAGGAATAGAGGAAATATAGAGGAACGGGGCAGAGAGATTACAAGCCACTTAGGAAATGGAATAGTGTAGATAAGATAGACAGTCAAGGTGGAAGAGAGAAGAAGCCGCTATGCCAAGGGCTAGGATATGTCTCTCAACCAAAAGTGGGGGATGGGCCCAAAAGCCCTGTCATGTTGTCAGTAACCACAAGGGAGGATCTTCTGCAACTTGGGAAAAGAAGAAGCCAGATCAGTAAAGGAAATTGCTGGCCACAATGAGGTGGAGATGGTCCTGCTCAACTCAGTCCTCCACTTGAGAATATCTGAGCAACTGTTTTTATTTATCCTGATTCTTTCTGGATTGCTGAGTGCCCCAGTGTCCCTAGACAGGGCATCCTCGACTTCCTGACGGCCCTGCTGGTCTCACTTCCTGAACAGAATCTGGCTATGGCTCGGATCCTCCTTCTTTTGCTGTCGGCAGCATGTCTGCACACTGGTGAGTGGTGGGGACTTCATTAGCAGGGACTGAACCAGAGGAGGGGACAGAGTGGCTGGGAAAAGTGGGTGTCTTGTGTCCAGTGTCTGGTAGAGGAGCCAGTCTGGTCTTTCTTTCCTAAGAGAGCTCAGCACTCAGAGTGAGCACAACCCAACCCTTCCCTCTTTTTGCTGTCCCCCCAGCCATAGGGACAGTCCTGCCCTGTGTCCCAGCCCTCCCTTCAGATGAAGGCTCAGGATGCTCAGGGTCGTCCTTTAAATCCCTGCAGTGACTTCAGATTCTCCCTGTCCTTTCCAGAGAATTCAGCAGGATATCAAAAAACGCAGGACTATGGTGTCAACCAACCAGAACAGCTCACTGGAATCCAAGGTGGCTCCATTGAGATCCCCTTCTCATTCTACTTCCCCTGGGAGTTGGCCAAGGATCCACAGATGAGCATAGCCTGGAGATGGAAGGTATTCTTTGGGGAAGTCATCTACAACTCCACCCTGCTTTTCCTTCATGAGCATTTTAAGGGCCGGCTCATCATGAATTGGACACAGGGTCAGACATCAGGAGTCCTCAGAATCATGAACTTAAAGGAGAATGACCAGTCCACATACTTCAGCCGAGTTTTTCTGCAAACCACAGAAGGCATGAAGTTGTGGCAGTCTAGAGCTGGAACCAAACTCATCATTCATGGTGAGTCACCATGACTCAGGCTTTGACACCTGTGGCTTCCTTTTTCTGGAGATATCACATCAGGCTCCACAAGTCTGAGCTTCCTTTCATATTCCTTTCCCTTGGCTCTGCTCAAACATCTGCCACTAGCATCTTTCCTTACAGTTGGGAGAAGTCTTTGCTGCCTCCTATGTCTGTCATCTTCTACTCAGACACAATCAGAGTGGACTGTAGGCTTCAGTAACCCATAGTTCACACCCTTATTTTCCCAAAACTAACTACAGTCCTGCCCACTTTAGCCAGTGACCTCAAGGTGAATATAAATCTCCAGGATGGAGCCGACTCTCATGTTTCTGTGGCAGGGCTCTAGTTGGTACCTCTGTGCAGCTTCTTCACATAGCTCCAATGTCAGCACAGAACATATAGTAGGGGACACTGGATGTTCTGGTGTTCTCAGTTCTAACTGTAACTGCCACATGTCACCATAGTCCCTCATTTCACCTCATAGTTCCCCAGGACACACCTACCTTCTCTCCCCAGTCTCTTCAGTCATTAGAAAATGATTAAGACAGTGTTTCCATTTCCATGATGTGGCTGCTCTGTCTTCTGATCCCTCCAGCCCCTCTGATGCTGAAGGAACTGGAGTCCCCTGGATTGGGAGCCCTGAGCCCATTGTAGTGACTTGTGTTCCTGCATAGGGACCAACAGAATCTGGGTCCTGTGTGTTGCTGCATTGTTTCCTTCAACCTTTCTCTGTTGCTCCCCACAACCCCACTTTTTTAAATGTGAGTACTTCTTTATTTCCTGTTTCCTTCCTATCTTGTTTATTTTATATCAGTTTCTCAGCATGTAGCCCTGGCTTTTCCAATACTCAGTATAGAGACCCATCTGGTCTCGAACTCACACCAATCTGCCTTGCCTCTGCCTCCTGATTATGGACAGTACAGCATGTGCCACAACATCCAGAGGTGCCTGCTGACTGTCCTAATTCAAACGATGAGAGGATGTGCACAGAGCAGTTATCTGTGTAGGCCACAGCTACCATGTTGACCTGTACTAGAGTTTGATAGCTGCTGCCTGGACTTAGAGAGAAAGGATCCATTTTATGTATGTGTCTAGTTCAGTCATTCTCTAATTTCCTAAAGGTGCAAATCTTTTATAAAGTTCTTCATGTTCTGGGGACCCACATGCCTAAAAGTATATCATTGCTACTTCATAATTTTAATTATCCTATTTTTATGAATCGCAATGAAATACCTGAAATGTGTGATACCTGATATGTAATCCATGTTGGGATAATGATGCACAGATCAAGAACCCCTGGTTTAGAATTCGCAAATAGGTAAATATTGGCAAAAATTTTCTCAGTTATGTGTGTAAAGCAAAGGAATGTATTCTGCCCTGGACAGAGCTGCACACATAAAGCTAAAATTGTGTTTTTTCTTTTAAACATTTTGGCATATTCAGTGTGTATGGCAGGTGTGTGTGTGTGTGTGTGTGTGTGTGTGTGTGTGTGTGTGTGTTTGTACATATATTTATGCATGTAGTGGCTACAGGAGAGCCTAAATTCTCATCCACCTTCTTTTGCGGGGCAAGCTCTCTTACTGGCTTTAAGTTTTTCATGGAGGCTAGGTTGGCAGGCCAGTGAGCCACAGGGAAAAGTCTGTCTCCAACTCCTCAGCTCTCGGATTACATCACTTGACTCTGTTTGACATGGAGCTAGACACATAGACCAGGTTACCTGTCCACTCACAGGGCTCTGCCTGCCTCTGTCTCTTGGGCTAGGAGCAAGGGTCATGCAGCCTTCACCAGGTTCTTGATATTGATACTGGGGACCAAACTCAGGTTCTTGGGTCCAAGCAGCAAACGCACTATGAACTAACCATATCTGTAAGTTATGTACTTAAGTTATTTATTTAAGTGGAAAAAAATCGCCAAAATTTTCTAACGTAGTTATGTGTGACCCAATGAAAATTAGTGAACACACAGCCAGGAAAGTTCAGGACTGTGCATCTGAGCTTACTCTTCTGGAGCCTCAGCCTTAAGCATGTGTTCCTTTCCTTGTGTGAACTTCTAACAGCTGTTCTGCATCCCACATCCAACCGAGGAGACAAGGTGTGACACCCACCCATTACTCACTTCATCCACGGAGGATTTTCTCACTTTTCTTCTTTCCATAGCTCTCAGTACTACCATGGTGAGCCCCTCCATCATCCCCTCTGCAGTCCCCACCACTGGCCTGGAGAACACAAGGGGCCAGAGGAATCCTTCAATGCTGAACTTGGGAGCCATTGTTGGGATGGTCATGGCCAAAGTTGTGGTCATCATCCCCCTCTATGGATGGGTGATCTTCCTGTGGTGGAAGCAAAGGTAAGTGTTCCAAGACAGGCCTCACCTGAGCTTCCCCACTGGGAGTGTTCTCAGCTGTGGGAGATGGAGAAGGGCAGGGAACAGTAAAGAGAAAAGAAGGAGGGAAATTTGCCTGAACTCCTCAAGAACTGCATGGAGCCTGCTGTCCTTCCTGACCACCTGGAAATCAGAGGAGCAAATGCAGATGAACACAGTACCTGCTCCTAAGGAATTCAAGTAGGCACGCAGGAACCTCAGGGGCTGACTGTTCATCTGCTATAGAAGAAATGAGGGTAGACCAGCTTTTGCAGATAACATGTTACAGGAGGTGATATGTATAAGTGGAGACACCTCTTTGAGTTGGGCATGTGTAACTAAAATGGAAATTAATGGACACAGAAAGAGGAAGAAATGTGTATGGAGAACTTAACACTACAACAAGCAAGAGTTGGACACTAGAAATCTCACCCTCCTCAGCGAAATCATGAAACACCCATTGAAGTGTCTCAGTTGAAGTGATTTTTCCACAGTCACACGAGCACCTTCCCAGGAGCCATAGGAAGAGTTTTCAGATGCTAGGACAGCCTGATACACTAGGATCCCTGAGGCTCCCTGTGCTGGCCACCTTATGTACTGGGTGAGACCAATGACTTTGCTGCCTCACAATCCAGAGAGGACAGCTCCTAAAGGAAAATGCCCATGGTTGTCCTCCAGCAGCACGTGAGTGTTCACATTTGCAAATATTCACATGTGGTTATGCTCTGTTCAAAGTAAATTTTACAAAAAGATTAGGGAAGTACTCTAAATTCAAGCATATTTGCAGAACGGAAAATTTTATATGTTATGTTCCTGGAGAACACACACATACACCACACACAAACAGACAAACACACACACTTGAAAATACAATGTTCTTTTGCAAAATCCCATTACATTTTTGTATAAACAAATTATTTGTCTTCAAATTCATGGGTACTCTAAGAAATAAAAATGGGGACAAAGAGGGTTACAAAATAATTCCAGCCCTTGGGTCCAGAGAAGGGAATCAGGAGTTCAAGTTCATCTACAGTTACATAGCAAGCTGTAGGCCACTGAGCTCCAAATATCTTGTACACCCAACACAAGACCTACATGTGAACTGAGATCAAAGCTGATTTAAAGCCATTGGGACTACGAGATAAGGATAGAGATGCATAGATGGTGGAGTGTAATGGAAGTTTACAAATGAACATTTAAATGTGCATCCCACTGTTTCAGACAGGCTCTGCCCTCTGTTACTCTAAGTAGAAGAACTGAGAGGTGGAAGAGCAGCAGCCTGAATGACCGCAGAAGTCTGACTGGGAATAAAACCCTGAGTCTGAAACTGCAGGATGCAGCAGCCTACACTGGGAGGGACAGCTAGAAAGCAAGATTTCAGGGAGGCAAGAGGGAGACACAGTGAGTGCAGAGCAGGGGAGGCAGAGATGTGTCAAGAAAGCAGAGCAGGGAAAAGGACAGAAAGGGAGACAGGATATGGCTGAGTTCACTAGTAGTCATCTGACATGCTGTGTTGTACAGAAAGTAGGCTGACTCCTGGTCTCAGGTCCTGCTGATTCTCAGACCTGTGCCTACCTGGATGCAGCAGACATGTGTGATGCCCTGGTTCCTTCCTGTTGTCTGCACACAGAGAACAGCTGAGAGGCAGGAATGAGAACCAGCATGGCTGACCCACTGACACAGTTTCTTCTCCTACAGGCCAGCAGAGTAAAGCCTCAACCCTAGTAAGGTGAGTGCCTGTCATCTCAAGGGACAGATGAGGAGCTGCTGGGGAGTTCACTATGAGAGGCATGGAAGGGAGCGAGAGCGATGATTCAGTCAGAAACGCATGGCACAGGGGCAGGAGGACCTGAGTTTATGGATCAGGAACTCGCACCCAGGGATGTGGCAGGAATTTGCAATCCCAGCCCTGGTCAAGCAAGAGACAGGCAGAGACAGATTGGCTGAACACCAAGTATAGGACACTTGGTGAGTTCCATGCCTGTGAAAGATTGTGTCTTTAAAAACGAGGGGGATTGCTCAAGGTGATAAATCGTGGACATAACATTTTCCAAATTGATTTTACCTGAAATATTTTAAATTACACACGAAGGAAGAAAAGTAGTATATGGCAGTGAGATAGCTCAGTGGGAAATCCAGTCTGCTGCCTAGCCCAGTGACCTGGGAATGATTTCTGGGGACCCAAATGGTACACAGAGAACACTGTCATCTGTGTCTCATGGTCGGCCACCCGATCCTGGTGACAAATCATCATTTATTCCTCAACTAACAGGCTCCCCACTGCTGGGATCTCTCATCAGGTGAGTTTACATCAAAGTAGTTGTTGGTGATTACACACCCTGCATCCCACAGCCTTCCATGTCTTCTCACTGAGAGTCAGAGCTTGTGGCTGCAGGATTCTCCTGTGAACGTCATTCTTGGATAACCCCCACTTCTGCCATGGGGGCTCAGATACCCTCTCCTTGGAACCAAGGACCTCCTGTGTGTCTCTGGGCCTGAGAGCCTGACTGTGCTGTTGTCTCTCTGCTCATGGAGTTATTGACACTGTTAATAAATATCTTACTCCCACAGTCCATCTCAGTTTCTCTCCTGAGCACCCATCTCTTCCCCTTCCTGGCACTTCTTAGAGAGTGTAGACTGTGTCTAGGGTGTAGGTCACTGGGATAGGTGTAAGGGCCATGGTCTTCATTGAAACCCACAGCCTGACAATCAGAGTTCTCCTCTTCCTACTCTCTGGATGCTGACATCTCATCCAGAGTCACCCCTCCTCACATGCTTCACATCAAGTGTCAGAGCATCGCTTGCTTGGGTCCTATGTTGAGTTTTCTTTACTCACAAGCCAAACTGTATGCACTCACTTTCTCATTTCCTGCCATGTTGACATTCTGCACTCTCCATTGTCTCCTAAAATGGGAAATTTATCCCAAGACCAGTCTGTCCTAATATTTGATAGTCAGCAGGTCACCTTATAATAAAAATTTGTGGGTACAGAGGAAACCATCCACAGTGACCCAGAAGGAATGAAACCATGCTTCTCATGACAGAAGAATTTCATGGCCATGCTCGATAAAGATCTACCAATGATAGTGAACCATAAATGAAGAGGTATGGATACAGCTCCAGTTCTCCAATCACAAGCCTCAAATGAATATCATCCATGGGCCTTTTCTTGGTCTTTGGGAAGCCGTTTGGTCATGAGGAGGTCACCAAAACTGATGTGGCTAAAGTGAAGTGTCCTGGAACAGCTGTGAGATGTCTACTGTGGTTGTGACTGCATCCTAGCCCCTGAGACTGAACTCAGCAGCTCTCATGGGCATGGTGATATTGGGCATTCCTGATGTGTTTACACAGAAGCCTGCCAAGATGCTGCTCTGTCCAGTCATCTCAAGGAGTCTCATGCACCTGTAAGAAAGGGCCTTAATCCACTTGTTCAAATGGTCATGTGACTTCTCAGGTCCTTTTCCATTGCATAAGAGGGAAAATCCAGAGATAAGCCCAGAGCAAAGACTCACAGAGCCAACATTCTCATCTCTACATATGTGTTTAAGCTCAGGTTGTGTATACTTAGGCAGACTGTGTCTCTGATCTGCCAAAAGGGAACATTATGCTCCAACTAGAAAGTAGATATTGGCTTCTGCCCTGGTGACAAATGTTTGGTATTTATGTTCCCTAGACTGAACTGATCAGTAAGAAAAAGGACTAAAAGAAATTGGGGATCATAACATTCCTGTCATCCCAACAATTGACAGGTAGTGATGGAAATATTATCAATTTTAATATTGATTGTCAACCTTTGTGTTACCACCTCTCTACAACTAGGAGAATGTTTTCACAGCAGTCACATTTCAGATATTCTGAATATCAGATGTTTATATTATGATCATAACTGTAGCAAAATTACAGTCCTGAAATACCAATGAAATAATTCTATGATCGGAGTCACCTCAACATGAAGAAATGTCATAGCATTAGGAAGCTTGAGAACCACAGAATTAGAGGCTATTCTTGGTACTTCTTGAGTTTAGGCCAGCCTGGATTACATGAGACTCTGTCTTTAAATCAACAGCAAAGCTTAACAAAACTGAAATCAGTAAAGTGTGTCATGAGAAAAGACCCTCACTGGAGATGGAGAACTTGAATATGATACTTAGCTTCTCTCCAGATTTATATAAAACATAACGTGACTAACAGTACTTCAGTTTTTGTTTGTTTGTCTTTGTTTTCTTCTGTTTTGGAGGAGGGGCTTTCTCTATTATATACATCTGATTGTCCTGGAACTTGCTTTGTACACAAAGTCTGGCCTCAAAGTCAGAAAACCTCCTGCTGCTGTATCCTACTAAATCTACCGACATGGTAGGGTATCAACACTTACCGCTTTTTTGTTCATTTATTTGTTTTGGTTTTGGTTTGTTTTAAGCTAAATATAATAACCCCGAGGAGGGGGCTGTGAGTTTCTCTGTTTCTGTGAGCACAAACTTGATGACATATCTATAAATGTCTCTGTCCTTGGCTATCAGCAGATGTTGGGTGAGATTGAACTCTTTCCCCAGTCCTACTCACTGGACCTTTAGGACACAGTGTAGAGTCTCTTCCTGGGGACTCCCCTGGGCAGGTGTGCAGGCAGGAGCTCATCTGAGGCTGAGGACCAGGTCTACACCACCAGCTGCCATCCTTCCCCACCCTCTCTAGCTTCTCCACTCTGTCCCTGCACCAGTCTGGGGGGTAACTTTGTGACCACACTCTGGATCTTTGGGTTGTCACTAGGGAAGAGAGATCAATAAGTGTGTGTGTAAGGAAGTGGTGACAAGAATGGAGAAGACAGGGACAGTTTTCATCTATGAGGGTATCTGCTGGGCCCACAGAGCCTGCAGTATGTGTTATCTGAGGGAAGCCTCTGGAATTGGATCATCTACAGAGAAACAGGAAGGGTTGAGCCTGTTTTCTCCCCCTGCTGTCATGGGATAAGTTAATTAGTTATAAAGTCAGAGAGTCTGAATGCTGTGAACAAAGTCAGGAAGTAGAGTCTCGAGAATCACAGAGCCCTGTCTTATGGAGGCCTTGTTTAGTCAGGATGATGATGGGCAATATGTTGTAACAGACCATATTTTAAAGGATCCTTGCATGATATGTGTTTGAGATCTGGTGCATGTGTGTGTAAGTCAGTTTGGGCCCAGGTATTGAAGTGCAGAGGCCAACCTCAGGTATGGTAATTAGCAACACCATCCAAGTTCACCATCAACTTTGTGTTTCTGTTTTTGATTGGTTGGTGTTTTGTTTGATACATAGACTTTTGTAGGTTTGGCTGGGATTTATTGTTCATGTTGTTGGATTTTTTTTTTTGGTTTGTTTATTCTTTGACACAAGTTTTCACTCTGTTCCCTTTGCTGTCTAAAATCTGGATACATAGACCATACAGCTTCAAACTCAATGAGATCCATGTGCTTCTGTTTTCCTCCTCCCAAATCTAGACTTGTATGCCCATGACCAATGTGGGTTATAATATTTTAAATAACACTTACTCATTCATTTTGGGGTGTGTAGGGTAGGTGGGGACACATGTGCTACTCCCACAGCATCACTCCAACCCTGCAGGCTGACACTCCCCATGGTCCTGTGATATGCAAAAGCCCCGTGTGCACACCAAAACCACAGACTTCTTGGCCCAAGAAGAGATCAGGACTTGGGATTAAGGAGCCAGCAGGTGGCAGCAGTGCAGCTGAGCACAGGGCGTAGTTGGCATCCTTAGACCCCACCAGAGGCTGCTGTATTAAAATCCTGGTGTCCAGCAGCTGACTTATGGCAGTCTTGTCATGTCCAGGCCCTCCTTGGGTGGGTTAGTAACCAGATGACCTTCTACCCAGAGACCTCTGACAGGCAGGGTAAGGTAGATGAACTCTGGGGGTGAGTACTCATGACCATGAGGACATTCTTACCTCACTGAGCCAAAGATGTTCATCTGGTAGAGTGTGTTCTTATCTGTCATGACAGAAAATGTTGTTCTTTGTCCACTGAGAGACAAAGGATCAGGATCATGCACACCTGTATTCACCACTGAGGGGAGGCACAGATAGGAGGGTCTGTAGGAGTTTCAGATCATCCTTGAATACATAACAAATTTAAGGACAAGCTTGGCCAAGCCACAGCCTAAATATCTGTCAGATGAGCACCTGTCATTCCAAAAGGTTGGGGACCCTTTGGGGAAGTTATGAGAGTCGTGCAAGGGAGCAAGAGAGATGATTCAGCTAGAGAGGTGTACTTGGGTAGCAGGGCCTGAGGTTGACCTGGAGCAGCCACACTATAAATCAGGGATATGGCAGGAATTTGTAATCCCAGCTCTGCATGAGCAAGAGACAGGGAGAAGCATGGGGCTGACTGTGTAGCTAGTCTAGTCTAATTGGTGAGGTCCATACCCATGAGAGCCATGGTATAAAAAACTGTGTGGATTTCTCAAGATGATCCATCATGGTCATACCATTTTATAAGTTTATGGTAAATGAAGTATTTTAAAATGCTATATTTAATGAACAACAAAACAGTGTATGGCAGTGAGATATGAGCTCATATGAAATGGAGCCTGCTGCCTAGCACAGTGACCTGGGTGTGATTCCTGGGGACTCAAATGGTACATGGAGAAAACTGACTGTGGACAATTGTCCTCTGCCTGTCAGGATCACCCACAGGCTCCTGGTGACTCATCATCTGTTAGTCCTCAGGTAACAGACCTCCTGGTGCCAAGACCTCTCACCATGGAGGTGAGTTACTTCAAACTAGTGATTGAGGGGACTCACTCCCTGCATATCACCACCCTCCCTGCCTCCTGCATGGGAATGAGAGCACATGGATGCAGGATTGTGTGTGATACATCCTAGGAATCCATGTCAGCTCTGATGTCCTCTCCTTTGAATCCATGTCATCCTGTCTTTCTCTGGTCATGAGAGACTGACTGGTATTCTCTGTTGGTTTATGAATTTGTAATACTTTTTAATAAATGTGGGATAATAAATAAAACAATTCAAGGAGCCAGTTCAGAGCAATACTAAGATCAAACAAGAAAATCTCATTCTGAGAGCAGCAGAAGTTAGGAGTTTTCCCTCCTCCAGTCTGCACATTCAGGTCCAAGGAGCCTGTACTACCCCACCTCTGCCACCCTTTAGGAAGTAATAACAAGGTGACCGAATTACAGGTCTAATTTCCTGTTTCTCTATAGAGACCTTTCCAGCCCCTGTAATTTCTCTTCATGCAAATGAAGCTTTCTCTGACCCTCAGCACAAGCCAATCATGTACAGTCATCCTATAACCAATAATCCTTTAGGAAATTTTATATAGCCCCTGTTACCCCCAATAAATCACAGCTCTTTCACTGAAAACCTCTCAGAGAAGCCTGTTTCTCCACAGGACACAATTCAGAAGACATCCTGTGAGTGCACAACCCTGGAAAACCTTTGTTCCTGTCCTTCCAGCTCTGAGCTCAACTTTCCTGTATCCCTTAAAGTCAGAACAAATAAAAGTCTCACTCCAAGCAATCCTTCTCAGTATTTGTCTTGACCCTTTTCTCCCATATGTGACCTCTAAGAGAGTGGCAGACTCTGTCCAGGATACAAGTCAGTGGGACAGGGGCAAGGACCATGGTCCTTTTTGAGAATAACAGCCTGAGAATCAGGGTCCCCCTCTCCCTTATTCCCTGCACGCTGCCATCTCATCCAGAAACTTGACCCCCCTCCCTCCATGCTTCACATTCAGTGACAGACAAAGGCATGTTTAAGCCCCATGTTGGGCTTCCTTTCCTCAAAGGTCCAACTATACACACTAATTTTCTCATTTCCTGTCACGTTGATATTCTGGACTCTGGGTTCTCTCCTAGGACAGTTCCTTTTTTGCCATGTTCAGTCTGTCTTAACATTTGATAGTCAGCAGACCAGCTCCTAATAGAACACAGAAACTTTCCATTCTGACACATGCTTGATAGAGCTCCTTCAAGCACACTGTGTCATAGCTACAGTGTGGTACCAATGCAACTCCAGTCCACCAATCACAAGCCTCAAATGAGTATCATTCATGGGCCTTTGCTGAGGCATTTGGAAAATGATCTCCAATCCCATGAGGCTAAATGGAGATAACTAGGGTCATGAAGAGGTCATCATGGCTTCTTGTGGCTAAAATGAAGTGTCCTAGAGTATTTGTGTCATGTCTGCAGTAGTTATGACTGCACCCAAGCCTCCTGAGGTTAACTCAGCAGCACTCATGGGCATGGTGACCTTTGGAGCTGGGGTGGTATTTCCTCTGAGCATCCCTGATATGTTCACACAGCAGGATGCCATGATGGTGGTCTGTGTAGTCATCCAAAGTGATCAGTTCTCAGCTCAACACCACAGGCACCTGCACACAGAAAAGGGACCTAAATGCAGTTGCTCAAATGGTCATGTGACTTCCAAGGTTTTTTCAACTGTTCTAATGGGAAAAACCATAGACAGTCCCATAGCAATGACTCACACAGAGCCGACATTCTCAACTTCACATAGGTGCGTACCCCTGGTTGAATACACTTAGGAAGAGTGGATCTCTGATCTGCTACAAGGGACCTTTATGGTCCAAGTGGGGAGCAGACATTGGCTTCTGCTCTGGCTAGCTTTGTTCACAGTGTGTGTTTCTTGGAATGAGCTAATCATGAAGAAAAAGTACTACAGAGACTTGGGTATGATAACAAGAAGTGACTGCAGAAGGCTAGAGCAGCTTCCAGTGACAAAAGCTTCAGGCAATAATACTCTTCCTTTAGGGTGTTACAACTCAACAAAGCAGGCAGCCTCAGAGGAACTTTGGTGAAATAACTAATGCTTTTTAGTCCTCATGGATACAATCTTATAAATAAATTGGGGTGGGGTGGGGTCCAAAGGTAGATGCTTTCTACTGAAATGTTAAGGATGCCTCATTTGCATGTAGAGGGGCTTTGTGTGTTGTCCCTTTGAGACAGAATGTCCTAGTCCTCTCCATGGGGTTTCGTGGCTATATATTTCAGGACAGCAATTGGGTCAGGAGTGTATTTAAAAACAATTTTCAGTTATGAGAATTGCTGGTCTTCATAATCCTCTCAATCTTACCTCATTTTCTGTGTGGTGGCGCAGTGCACTGCCCCACAACCACCTGCCTCCGTCCTTCCAATCCCCTCTCTAGCATCTCCTTCACTCTCCACAGGCCCCAATCTGGGTGAGGTATTTTAGGGTTCCATCTGGGCTCTGGGTGTTGACACCGTGGTAGAGAAAGCAGGAAGTATGTTCGTAGGTAGTGTGACATAAAGGGAGAAGAGAGGGATACTTTTCATCCAGGACATCATCTACTGTGTCAGGGCTGACAGAGCTGCAGTATGTGTTATCTGAGGGATGTTTCTGAAATGGGAGGCCTCAGAGAGAAATAGGAAGGCTTGAGCGTTTTCTTTCTGACCACTGTCTATTATTGGATAACCAACTTGGTCATAAAATCAGAGTCTGAACGCTGTGAACTTGTCAGGAACTGGAGTCTGGTCTGAGGGAAGCCATGTTTACTGAGGATGAAGACTGGGGAAAGTTGGTAGCCTATCTGCTGATAATGGTGCTTTGAATGGTCTCTCTCTCTCTCTCTCTCTCTCTCTCTCTCTCTCTCTCTCTCTCTCTGTGTGTGTGTGTGTGTTACAGGTGCATGTGTGTGCAAGTAAGTGTATGAACAAATATGTGAAGTCTGGAGCACAACCTTAGACCTCATAATTAGGGACACAATCCAACTTAACTATGAACTTTGGGTTTTTTGGTTGGTTTCTTAGTACTTTGATATGTGCTTTTTTGTTGTTTTGATTTGGTTTCTTTTGTTTTTTGTTTTTGTTGTTTGTTTTAGGGGTAGAGTTTTTTTCATTTTTCATTTTTTGGTTTCTTGTTTAATTTTTTGAGACACATATTTACTTTGTAGTAGCTGCTACTCTGAAACTGGATATGTAGACCAGGCTAGCTTCAAAGTCAGAGAGATGCATTTGTCTCTTCCCACATCAGGGTTCCCATGGGAATTCAGCTGAGTCCAAAACATGAAACCAGAACAGAGCTCATGATCTGTGATTAAGGTGGCAGCAGTGAAGCAGGGCACAAAAGGCAGCTGGGATCCTTTAGAACCCACCAGAGACTGTTGTGTAAAAATGATGCTGTCCAGTTCATGACATGGCAATTTTGTCAGGTCCCGCCACTTCCTGGGTGAGTTAACAATTGAGTCACCATTTACACAGAGACCTCAGGCAGTAAGGGAAAGCAGATGTAATCTGGAGGTGAGAACTCTGACCAGGAGGGCATCCTCACAGACCTCACTGCTGCTATAGATATGGTGCATGTGGTAGAGTGCTTACTTTCCTGGCATGCAGAGAACCAAAGGTTTTATGTCCAATAGAGGATAAAGAGACCTGATGGTGCACACATGTAAAATCAGCTCAAGCGAGGACCAGGCAGGAGTATCATAGTCGTCCTTGCCAACATAACAAGTTCACAAACCAGCTTGGGCTACATGAGATAAAATAATTTAAAACACACACACACACACACACACACACACACACACACACACACACACACACACACACACACACATACAAGCACGAGGGCTGGGCAAAAAAGAAACAAAAAGCTCATTCTGACAAGTACCATATCTCTAGTTCATGTTCTGACTGACCTTCCATGTTGGGCCAACTCATCTCAAAGGTTCTATGCCTCAGTGTACCCAGGAGTACTCTGGAAACAGAAGTCTGTCCATGTGTGGCTGGCAGTGAGGCCAGGAGAGATTGGGTCTGGCTCAGGTCAAGGGATCTGAGGACCATGGAGACTGTGAGGATGGCAGATGTGAGAGAGGGCAGGCTGCATAGTCAGCTGCAGGGAAGCATGAACAAGGCAATCAATGCCAGGAAACCTAAGGAAATGGGAAGCCCCTGCACATGCCACTCAGGGAGAATGATTTCACTTTCTCTGATACAACCACATCTTCCTGCCTTTCAGGAAGCTGATCATGGGGGAGGAGGTAGAAAGACTCCTTTGGATATTGAGTATCTTCAGAGTCACTGTCCAGGAAGCCCAGGGAAGCTGGAGTCTTTCAGCAGGGATCAGGTCAAGGCAGTGAGAGTCCATCAGGCTGTGGTTTTGCCTGAACTCTGTGAAAGGTCCCTGAATGACAAGAAAAGTCCAAAGAGTAGAATGTGAAAGGGGAGGGAAATGCAAAAGGAGGGGCTGGTGGCCACTGTGCTCAGACCAGGCACTGAATGTGTTTTCTCATCACCACCTTCCTTGTTGTATCTGAAGTGGTTTAGAGACTGGCAACTTCATTGTGTTAGATTATTAGAGAAAGACCCAGACAACCAGCTTACTGTGAAATATAATAAACAGATTGAGGAGGGGAGGTAAGGAATGGAGAAAACACAGAAGAAAGAGAGAAATGACAAACCACACAGGAAATGGTAAAGAGTTGTTAAGGCAGAAGGTTGAAGTGGTAGAGAGGTGAGTGCTGCCTGTGGAGGACAAGGCCATCTTTCCCAGCCAATAGTGGAGGCTGGGCTCAAGGACCGACCTTCTTTTCAGTCACCAGAGGACGTACCTTCTTCAACATTGGGAAAAAAGAGGCCGGATCATTAAAAGAAGTTGCTGGCCACAGGAGGTAGAGATTTGGAGAGCCTGTCTCCAATTAGTCCTCCAATTAGGAAGCCTGGCTATTGGTCTCACTTTACTCTGATTCTCTCTGGACTCCTGAGCACCTCAGTGTTGCTGCACAAGGCGTCCTCTCCTACTTGTAGGCTTTCATAGTCTCATTACCTGGTGGGACTCTGGCCATGGTGAGTCACCGTGGCAGGCTTTGACACCTTTCCTTATCCCTTACTGCCACCTCAGGCCCCACATCTCTGAGCTCCTTTTCATATTCCTTTCCCTTGGCTCTGCCCACACCTCTGCCAACAGCATCTTCCTTCTAGTTGTGACAAGTCTTTGCTGCCTCCTATGTCTGTCATCCTCTGCTCAGACAGAACCAGACTGAACTCTAGGCTTCAGTACCCCATAGCTCACACCCTCATTGTTCCAAAACTAACTACAGCCCTGCCCACTTTCACCCGTGACCTCACGCTCGATGAACGTCTCCAGGATGCAGCTGTCTTTCTTGGTCCTGTGGCAGGGTTCTAATTGGTCTGTGTATACAGCATCTCCATGCAGCTCCAACCTCAGCTCAGAACATATATTATGGGCCACTGCGTGTTCTGGTGTTCTCAGGTCTAAGTGTAACTGCCACATGTCGCCACAGTCCCTCGTTTTCCCTCATGGCTCCCCAAGACATGTCTATTTTCTCTCCCCAGTCCTTCAGACTTTAAAAAAATGAAAATAAAAATGTCCCCATTTTTATGATGTGGCTGCTCTGTCTTCTGATCCCTCCAGCACCCCCCCCCCGATGCAGAAGGAACTTCAGTCCTCTGGACTGGGAGCCCTGAGGCCCAGCAGAGTCACTGTGTGATCCTGCACATGGCCCTACAGCAGCTGGGATCTGTGTGTTGCTGTGCTGTATCTTATACCCTTGCTCTGCGGCTCCACACTGCTATTTTCAAAGTTAAGTACTTCTTTATTTCTTTTTTCTTTCTTCCTTATGCTTTATAATTAATTAATTTATTAATTTGTTTATTTTATGTCACAGTCTTAGCATATAGTATTGGCTGTCCTAATACTGACCATAGTCCTCTCTGGACTTGAACTCACAGCAATCTGCCTTGCCTCTGCTGCCTCTATGTGGACAGTAGAGCATGTGCCACCACACCCAGAGGTGGCTCTGGACTGTACTAAAGGTAACCTATGAGAGGATGTGCACAGTGCACTTATCTGTGCAGGCTTCTGCTGCTACACTGACATGATTAAATTCAGATAGCAGCTGCCTGGATTCGGGGCAGAGAGAGAAAGCAGGTGTTTCATGTATGTATCTAGCTCACTGGTTCTCCACCTTCCTAATGCCACAAATCTTTTATAGAGTTTTGCATGTTATGCTGACCCATCACACGCATAAAAGTATGCCATTGTTACTTCATAGCTTTAATTATCCTACTATTATGGATCACAATGTAAATATCTGATATGCGTGATTCCTGATATGCAATCCATGCAGGGGGCAGTGATGCCAAGGTTGAGAACCTCTGTTCTAGAATTCCCAAAAAGGTAAATGTTGGGGAAATTACCCTTAGTGATGTTTGTAAAGCAAGGGAATATATTCTGCCCTGGACTGAGCCATACATATGTAGCTAAATTGTATATTTTCTTTTACACAATTTGGTGCATTCCATATGTGTGAATATTTGGTTCTGTTAACTCAGGTGTGTGTGTGTGTGTGTGTGTGTGTGTGTGTGTGTGTGTGTGTGTGTAAGTTTTTGTATCTGTCTCTGTATGTGCATCTGGGTTAAGTCTATGTCTGTCTTTGTGTCTCTGTGTGTATGTATCTGTGTGTATCTCTGTGTATGTCTGTGTATAAGTCTCTGTGTAGTTGTGTTTGTATGTCTGGGTGTCTGTCTCTGGGTACATGTGTGTGTTTTTGTGTATATATGTGTGTGTGTGTTTGTTTGTATATATATGCATGTTTGTGTGTTTGTAAGTATATGTATGTGTGTTTGTATGTGTGTGTGTGTGTGTGCACATATGTTCATTTACATGAGACAGGTGGAGGAAATTCTAAAGTGTCACCCACATTATTTTTGGGACAGACTGCTTATTGGCTTGAAGTTTCCCATGGAGACTAGGTTGGAAGGCTAGAGATGCAGGGAGAAGCCTGTCTCCACCTCCTCAGTACTAGGATAACAGTTGGAAACCATCCAGATTGACCCATGCTTGATAAAGATCTACCAACCACATTGAGCCATAGCGGCAGTGTTGCACAGCTGTAACTCCAGTCCATCAATCACAAGTTTCACCTGAGTGTCATTCATGGGCCTTTGCTGAGGCATTTGGGAAAATGATCCCAATCCAATGAGACTAGTTCAAGATAATTGGGTTCATGGAGAGGTCACCAAAACTCCCTGTGACTAAAGTGAGGTGTCCTGGAGAAGCTCTGAGGTGTCTGCAATGGTTGTGACTGCATTCAATCCTTCTGAGTTTGAACTCAGCAGCTCTCATGAACACGGTTATCTTAGGAGCTGGGGTGGTGTTTCCTCTGAGCATCCCTGATGTGTTCCCACAGCAGGATGCCATGATGGTGATCTGTGTAGTTATCCAAATTGGTCCATTCTCAGCCTAACACCACAGGCAGCTGCACAGAAAGGGGGCCTTAATGAAGTTGCTCAAATGGTCATGTGACTTCCCAGGTCCTTTTCCATTGTTCAAATGGGAAAAACCATAGACAGGCCCACAGCAATAATTCACACAGAGCCAACATAGTCAACATCACATAGGTGCTTACCGCTGATTGAATGCACTTAGGGAGACTGGATCTGTGATCTGCTACAAGGGAACTTTATGGTCCAAGTGGGGAGCAGATGTTGGCTTCTGCCATGACTACACTTGTTTACAATGGATGTTTCTGGCCTGAGAGAAACAGTAGGAAAAAGTACTAGAGGAACTTGGGCATGAGAACAGGATGTGGCTGCAGTAGGCTGGAGCAGATTTAAGTGACAAAATCTTCCAGAGAGAATGTTCTTCCCTTAGGGTCTTACAGCTCAGTAAAACAGGAAGCCTCAGAGGGACTTTGGTGAAATTACTTGTGCTCTTTATTCCTTATGGATACAATCTTATAAATATATTGGGGTGGGGTGGGGTCTAAAGGCAGTTGCTTTCTATTGGCTTGGTCTGAGATGTTAGGGATGCCTCCTTTGTGGAGGGACCTTGGACCTTCCTAACTGATTGTCACAGTCCTGTCCATGGGGTTTCATGGTCACAAGTTTCAGAACAGGAATCTGGTCAGGAGTTGATTTAAACACACACCATTTTCACATATGAGAATTGCTGGGGTTTCTTAATCCTTTCATCCTTACGAGGTTTTCTCTGTGGCGGCACAGTCCACTGACCCCAATTATCTCCAGCTGGTCTCTGTGGGTGATCCTGAGAGGGAGAGGAAAATTGTCCACAGTCAGTTTTCTCTGTGTACCATTTGAGTCACCAGGAATCACACCCAGGTCACTGTGCTAGGCTGCAGGCTCCTTTTCCACTGAGATTTCTCACTGTTATACACTGTTCATTAATATATCATTTTAAAATACTTCATTTAACATAAATTTATAAAAGGTTATGACCATAATTGATCATCTTGAGAAATCCACATAGTTTTTTATACCATGGCTCTCATGGGTTTGGACTTCACCAATTAGGCTAGACTAGCTACATGGTCAGCCCCATGACTCCTCCTGTCTCTTGGTCATGCAGGCTGGGATAACAAACTCCTGTCATATCCCTGACTTATAGTATGGCTGCTCTAGGTCAACATCAGGCCCTGTTACCCATGTACATCTCTCTAGCTGAATCATCTCTCTGGCTCCCTTGCATGCCTCTCATAATAAACTTCCCCAAAGGATCCTCAACGTGCCTTTTGGGATGACAGGTGCTCATCTGACAGGTATTTAGGCTGTGGTTTCGCCAAGTTTGTTTTTACATTTGTTATATAATCAAGGATGATCTGGAACTCCTACAAATCCTCCCAAATGGGCCTCCCATCAGTGGTGAGTACAGGTGTGTACCATTCTCCTTTGTCGAATGTGGACAAAGAACCTCATTTTCTGTCCATGACAGGCAAGAAAGCACTCTACCAGATGAACATTTTTGGGTCAGTGAGGTCTGTAAGAATGTCCTCCTGGCCATGAGCACTCACCTCCAGATTCATCTGCCTTACCTTGACTGAGGTCTGTGTGTAGAAGGTCACCTGATAACTAACCCACCCAAGAAGGGGGCTGGACCTGACAGGACTGCCATAAGTCAGCTGCTGGACGCCAGGATTTTAATACAGCAGCCTCTGGTGGGGTCTAAGGATCCCAACTACACCCTGTGCTCAGCTGCACTGCTGCCACCTGCTGGCTCCTTCATCCCAAGTCATGATCTCTTCTTGGGACAGGAAGCCTGTGGTTTTGGTGTGCACACGGGGCCTTTGCATATCACAGGACCATGGGGAGTGTCAGACTGCAGGGTTGGAATATGTGTGATGGTCAGGCACATGGGTCCCTACCCACACCACACACCCCAGAATGAATAAGTGTTATTTAAAATATCATAACCCACGATAGACATACACATACATGCTTCAAGTCTGACTTTGGGAGGACGAAGGCAGAGGCACATGGATCTCATTGAGTTTGAAGCTTGCCTGGTCTATATATCCAGTTTTTAGGCAGCAGAATCTGCATAGTGAAAATTTGTATCAAAGAAACAAACAAAAAAGCCCCAACAACATAAACCAAGGAATCCCAGCCAAACCTAAAAAAGCCTATGTATCAAACTGAATACCAACCAATCAAAAACAGAAACACAAAGTTGATGGTGAACTTGGATGGTGTTGCTAATTACCATACCTGAGGTTGTCCTCTGCACTTCTGTACATGAGCCCAAACTGACTTGCACACACATGCACTGGATCTCAGAAACAAATCATGTAAGGATCCTTTCATAGCTGATCTGCCAGTATTTATCCTGACTAAACAAGGCCTCCCTACGCCCAGGCTCTGTTATTCTTCAGAATCCAGTTCTTTTCATTGTCTACAGCATTCAGACTCTCCGACTTTATAACCAATTAACTTATCCCATGACAGCAGAGGGAGAAAACAGGCTCAAACCTTCCTGTTTGTCTGTGGATGATTCAATTCCAGAACCATCCTTCAGAAAACGCCTACTCAAGGCTCTGTGGGCCCAGTAGATACCCTCATAGATGAAAACTGTCCCTGTCTTCTCCAGTCTTGTCACCACTTCCTTACACACACTGTCATTGATCTCTCTTGCCTAGTGACAACACATAGATCCAGAGTCAAAGTAACATCCCCGACTGGTGCCTGAAGAGAGTGGAGAAGCTAGAGAGGATGGCAGAAGGATGGCAGCTGGTGGTATAGACAGGATGCACAGGCTGCAGCTTAAGCTTTACAATAGCACAGCTGCCTGCTGCCATCTGACCTTGTGTTTCTTCCCTAGGATGACGTCATCATCTTCATCTGCCTCACCTGCTCCTCAGCCTCAGATGAGCTCCTGCCTGAACCCCTGCCCAGGGTGTTCCCTGAGAAGAGGCTCTATACTGTGCCCTAAAGGCCAGGTGAGTGGGACTGGGGAGAAGCTCAGACCCCTCCAACATCTGCTGATAGCCAAGGACAGAGACATTTATAAATGTGTCATCATATTTGTGGTCACAGAAACAGAGAAACTCCTACCCTCTCTCAGACTTATTATATTTAGGTTAAAACAAACCAAAACCAAAAGAAATAAATGAACAAAAGCCAGAAAAGTGTTAATCCCCTGGCACAGAGGTTCATTTTATAGGATGCAGCAGGAGGAAATTTTCTGACTTTGAGGCTAGCCTTTGTGTGCAAAGCAAGTTCCAGGAGAACAGACCTAAATAAGAGAGAAACCCCCTCCTCAAAAACAGAACAAAACAAAAATAAACATGCAAAAACTAAAGTATGGTTAGTCACAATTTCTCTTATGCAAATCTGGAGAGAATACTGGTATCATATTCAAATTCTCCACCTCTAACCAAAAGGGAACTAACTGAGGACATTTCTCCATGACCCTCTTTATTGTTTTCGGTTTTGTTAGGCTTTGCTGTTGATTTAAAGACAGAGTCTCATGTAACCCAGGCTGGCCTAACCTCAAGAGGTACCAAGAGTAGCCTCCAATTCAGTGGTTCTCAAGCTTTGTAATGCTGTGATATTTCGTCATGTTGGGGTGACTCCAACCATAAAATTATTTCATTGGTATTTCATGACTGTGATTTTGCTACAGTTATGATCATAATATAAACATCTGATATTCAGGATATCTGAAATGTGACTCCTGTGAAAAGGTCCTTCTAACTTCAAAGAGGTAGTAACCCACAGGTTGAGAACCAGTATTCCAATTGACAATCTTCCCATCACTACCTGTCAATAGTAGGGATGACAGGCATGTTTTGATCCCCAATTTCTTTTAGTACTTTTTTTTTTACCGATCATACCAGTCTAGGGAATACACATACCAAACACTTGTCACCAGGGCAGAAACCAATGTCTACTTGCTAGTTGGCCCATAATGTTCCCTTTGGCACATCAGAGATACAGTTTGCCTAAAGGTATACAACTGGAGCTTAAGCACCTATGTTGTTGAGAATGTTGTCTTTTATGTCTTTGCTCTGGGCTTGTCTCTTGTTTTTCCCTCTTGAGCAATGAAAAAGGACCTGAGAAGTCACATTTGAGCAAGTGGATTAAGGCCCCTTCTCTGAGTACAGATGCCTGAGGCATGGACCTGACAAATGGACTCCTTGAGATGACTGGGCAGACTTCCATCATGGCATCCTGCTGTGAGAACCCTTCAGGAATGCTCAGAGAAAATATCATCCCTGCTCCCAAGGTCCCTGCACTCATGAGAGCTGCTGTGTTCAGTCTCAGGGGGTTAGGATGCAGTCACAACAACAGTAGATACCTCATAGCTTCTCTAGGACGCTTCACTTTAGCCACATGAGTCTTGGTGACCTCTTCGCGACCCCAAGTAGCTCTAGCTTGCCTCATGGGATTGGGAACAGTTTCCCCAATTACTCAGAAAAGGCCCATGTATGGTACTCATTGAGCCTTGTGATTGGTGAACTGGAGCTGTATTTGTGCCACTTCAATTATGGCTCACTGTCGTTGGTAGATCTGTATAGAGTTTGTCCGTGAACTTCTTCTGTCATGAGAAGCCTGGTTTCATTCCTCCTGGGTCACTCTGGATGGTTTTCTGTGTCCCCACAGGGTTTTATTAGAAGTCGATGTGCTGACTATCAAATGTTAGGACAGATTGGACTTGCGACAAATGTCCTATTCTAGGAGAGAACCCAGAGTCCAGAATGTCGACATGGTAGGAAATGAGAATGGGAGTGCATGCAGTTGGGCTTGTGAGGAAAGGAAGCCTTGGTCTGACACTTGATGTGAAGCATGTGGGGTGGGGGTTGGGCTCTGGATGAGATGTCAGCCTCCTGAGAGTAAGGAAGAGGTGAACCTTGATTATCAGGCTGTTGGTTTTAATGAAGACTATTGTCCTTATATCTATCCCAGTGACCCACATCCTAGACACAGTGTGCAACTCTCTAAGTTGTGTTATGAGGGGGCTCAGGAGAGACACAGAGATGGATTGCGGGAAGTAAGGTATTTAATAAAAGTTTCAGAAACTCCATGAGCAGAGAAAAAAGAGCACAGTCAGGCTCTCAGGCCCAGAGACATACAGGATGATGTTGGTTCCAAGCAGAGGGTTTCAGAGACCATGTGGCAGAAGTGGGGGTTATCCAAGAATGGTGATCTTTCACAGCAGAATTCTGTAGCCATGAGCTTTGATTCCCAGAGAGAATCACATGGGAGGTTGTGGGATGCAGGGTGTGTGATCACCAATAACTATTTTGATATAAACTCATCTCCCTGGTGAGAGATCCTAACACTGGGGGGTCTCTTATTTGAGGAAGAAGGGATGATGTCTCATCTGGAGCCTGTGGATGACCACGAGAGGCAGATGACTATTGTCCTGAGTCAGTTTTCTTTGTAATCCATTTGGATCCCCAGAAATTATTCCCAGGTCATTGGGCTAGGGAGCAGGCTCCATTTCCCACTGAGCTCTCTAACTGGAACACACTGTTTTTGTTCATTAATATGTAATTTAAAATGTTTCACATGAAATTATTTTAGAAAATGTTATGACCATGATTTGTCACCTTGAGAAATCTCCCTAGTTTTTAAAGACATGATCTTTCACAGGCCTGAAACTCACCAATTGTTCTAGACTAGGTGTTTGGCCATCCCATGACTCTCCCTGTCTCTTGCTTGACCAGGGCAGGACTTGCAAATTCTAGCCTCATCCCTGGCTTATAATGTGCGAGCGCTGGATACATCAAACTCAGTCCCTCCTCCCCATGTCCCTGCGTTTCTGACCGAATCATCCCTCTGGCTCCCTTCCATGCTTCTCATAATAAACTTCCCAACAGCCCCTCATCCTCCCTTGAGATGACAGTCACTCACCTGGCTGGGCTTTAGGCGTTACTCTGCTGGCCTGTAGGAGAAGAAACTGTGTCAGCGTGTCAACCATGCTGGTTCTGTCCTGCATTCCAGCTGTTCTCTGAGTTCAGACATTAGGGGACCTGGGCAGCAAACAGCTCTGCTGCAGCCAGGCAGAGACAGGTCTGAGAATCACCAGACCTGAGGCCAGTAGTCAGCAGACCTTTACAACACTGCAAATCAGAGCCTCTTGACACATCTCTGCTTTCTTCACTCTGTAGATATCATATTTCCCTTTTGCCTTTCTGGAATCTGTTCTTCCCTTGAGTGTAGGCTCCTGCACCCTGCAGACTCAGTCTCATGGTTTGAATCCTGGTGAGTCTTCTGCTGCCTCCCTGGCTGCTGCTTTTCCACCTCTCACTTCTTCTACTTACAGTAATCGAAGGCAGAGCCTGTCTGAAACTGTCGGATGCACATTTAAATGTTCATTTTTAAACTTCCATTACACTCCAACATCTATGCATCTCCATCCTTATCCTGCAGTCCCACATCTTTAAATCAGCTCTGACCTCAGTCCACACATAGGTACTGTGCTGTGTGTGCAAGGTCTTTGGAGCCCAGTCGCCTACAGTTTGCTATGTAACTGTAGATATCCTTGGACCCATGATTCTCCTGTCTGCATTTTCTGAGGACTGAGATTATTGTGTCCCTCTTTGTGCCCCCATTTTTATTTCTTAGACTACCTACAAATTTTTGAAAACAAATCATTTATTTTTACAAAAATGCTATTGGATTTTGAAAAAGAACTTCATTGTATTTTCGTGTGTGTGTGTGTGTGTGTGTGTGCGTGTGTGTGTGTGCGTGTGTGTGTGTGTGTGTTGTATATGTATGTATATGTTTTGCAGGGACTTAATGTATAAAATTTTCCAATCTGCAAATATTCTTACATGTCTAGTACTTCCCTAATGTTTCTCTTTATATTTACATTATACAGAGCATAACCACATTTGAATATTTGCAAATGTGAACACTCATGTGCTGCTGGAGGACCACCTTGGGCATTGTCCTTTAGGAGCTGTCCTCTCTAGATTGTGAGGCAGGTCAGCCATTGGTCTCACCCAGTAGGTAAGGTTGGCAGCACAGGGAGCCACAGGGATCCTATTGTCTCCACCTGCCCAAGCATCTGGCAACTCTTTTTATGGTTCCTGGGATGATACTCATGTCCCTGTTTGTGGAGAAATCACTTCAACTGAGACACTTCAATGGGTGTTTCACACTTTTTCAGGGGGGTTAGATTTCTAGTGCTCAACTCTTTTACTTCTAGTGTTAGGTTCTCCATACACATTTCTTTCTGTTTGTGGCTTTATTACCCACCACACTCTTACTTTCCATTTTAGTCACTCACGCCCAACTGAAGAAGTGTCTCTTTTTATTGCTATCACTTCCTGTAACATGTTGTCTGCTTGTGCTGGTCTACTCTCAGGTATTCTTCATCAGCTATAGCTCTTTCCAGTTAAGCAGTGAGCCCATGAGTCTCCTGCATGCCTCTTTGAATTCATTAGGAGCAGGCTCTGTGTTCATCTGCATTTGCTACTCTAATTTCCAGGTGGTCTGGAAGGACAGCAGGATCCAGGGATGCAGTCCTTGTGAAATTCAGGAACATTCTTCCTCCTTCTGTTCTCTTTACCGTTCCCTGCCCTTCTCCATCTCCCACAGCTGAGAACACTCCCAGTGGAGAAGCTCAGGTGAGGCCTGTCCTGGACCACTTACCTTTGCTTCCACCACAGAAAGATCATCCATCTGTAGAGGGGGATGATGACCACAACTTTGGCCATGACCATCCCAATGATGGCTCCCAGGTTCAGCAGTGAAGAATTCCTCTGGCCCCTTGTGTCCTCCAGGCCAGCTGTGGGGTCTGCAGAGGTGATGATGGAGGGGGTCCTCATGGTAGTACTGAGAGCTGTGGAGAGATGAGAAGTGAGCAGATCACCCCTGGATGGGGGAGGGATGGGTGAGTGTCACATCTTGTCTTCTGTTGCATGTGGGATGGGGAAGAGCTAGAATTTCTCACAGGGAAGGGAACGCATGCTTAAGGCTGAGACTCAAGGAGAGTAAGCACAAATGCACAGTCCACAACTATCCTGGCTGTGTCCACATATTTCCATTGGGTCACAGATAACTAAGTTAGAGAAATACAATGATTTTTTAACACTTAAATATATGTAACATACGGATACACTTATTTCATAGAGTGCTTGTTTCTTGGGCCCCAGAACCTGAGTTTAGTCCCTAAAATACATTTCAAGCACCCAGTGAAGTGTGCCTGACCCTTGATCCTAGCCCAAGGGACAGTGGCATGCAGAGGTCTGAGAGTGGAAAATTAGCCTGATCTGTGTGTCTAGTTCCACATCAAACACAGCCAAATGAACTGTAATCCTAGTACTGAGGAGGTGCAGAGAGAATTGTCTCTGTGACTCATGACTGAAGAGACTAGGGAGAGAAGAAAGATGTGTTCTGGGGAACTATGAGGTGAAATAAGGGACTATGGTGACATGTGGCAGTTAAAGTTAGACCAGAGGACACCATAACATCCATGGCCCCTACTATAAGTTATGAGTTGACATTGGAGCTGTGTGGAGATGTTGCATACAGGGACCAACTGGAGCCCTGCCACGGACAAGAGAGTCAGCTACAACCTGGAGAAGCTCATCCACCTTGCGGTCATGGGTCAAAGTGGGCAGGACTGTAGTTAGATTTGGAACAGTAAGGTTGTGAGCAATGGTGTGCTGAACCTTAGAATCAGGTCTGGTTCTGTCTGAGCAGAGGCTGACAGATATAGGAGGCTGCAAAGTCTTGTCACAACTACAAAGAAAAGATTTTTTGCAGATATTTGAACAGATCCAAGGGAACGTAATATGCAAGAAAAATCAGAGTTGTGAAGCCTGAGGTGACAGTAGGGAACAAGGAAGCCATGTGCCATGGTTGCTCACCATGTGTAACAATGAGTTTTGTCCCAGGAATAGACGGCCAACACTTCATGCCTTCTGTTGTTTGCAGACAAACTTGGCTGAAGTATGTGGCCTGGTCATTCTCCTTCAAGTTCAGGATTCTGAGGACTCCGGATGTCTGACCCTGTGTCCAGTTTAGGATGAGCCGGCCCTTAAAATGCTCATGAATGAAAGGCCGGGTGGAGTTGTAGATGAATTCCCCATGGAAGTGCTTCCATATCCAGGCTATGCTCATCTGTGGATTCTTGGCCAACTTCCAGGGGAAATAGAAGGAGAAGGGGATCTCAATGGAGCCACCCTGGACTCCAGAGAGGACAGCTGGTTGGTTGACACCAAAGTCATTTTCTCTTGTGTATCCTGCTGAGTTCCCTGAGAAGGACAGGGAGAATCTGAAGCCACTGAAGGGATTTAAAGGACAACCCTGAGCATCCATCTGAAGGGAGGGGTGGGACACAGGGCAGGACTGTCCCTATGGCTGGGGGGACAGCAAAAAGAGGGAAGGGTTGGGTTGGGCTTACTCTGAGTGTTGAACTCTTAGGTCAGAGAGACCTGGCTGGCTCCTCTACCAGACACTGGACACAAGACACCCAATTTTCTCCGCCATGCTCTTCCCACCTCTGGTTCAGTCCCTGCTAGAGAGGTCCCCACCACTCACCAGTGTGCAGACATGCTGCCGACAGCAAAAGAAGGAGAAGCCGAGCCATGGCCAGATTGTGTCCAGGAAGTGAGGGCAGCAGGGCTGTCAGGAAGGCGTGGATGCCCTGTCTAGGGACACTGGGGCACTCAGCAGTCCAGAGAGAATCAGAGTAAAGCAACACCCATGCTCAGACCTTGTCAAGTGGAGGACTGAGTTGGGAAGGACCTCTCCATCTCCACTTCCTTGTGGCCAGCAACTTCCTTTATTGATATGGCTTCTTTTTTCCCATGTTGCAGAAGATCCGCTCTTATGGTTACTGACAACATAACAGGGCTCTTGGGCCCCCATTTTTGGCTGTGAGACACACCCTAGTGCTTGGCAGGGCTGGTTCTCCCCTCTTCCACCTTGACCGTGTGCCTTATCTACTCTATTCTACTTTGTAAGTGGCTTGTTGTCACTCTGCCTCTTCCCTCTGTATTTCCTCTATTCCTTTCCTCTCCCTCCTCAATCTCTTTTGTCTCCCACCATGCTGGTTACTGTGTCTCTCTAATAATCTCACATAATGAAGTTGTCCGTCTCTAAACACTTCATACAGAATGAGGAAGGTGGTTATGAAACACATTCAGTCCCAAGCCTTGGCCCAGTGACCCTTTACTCTATTCCTACTTCCCCCTTCCTGTACTTCATATATACTTTAGTATTTTTGTGTCTTTTAGGTGCCCAGGCAGAACCAAGGCCTGGAGGACTCTCTTTTGACTTGGTCTGCTCCCTGTGGCACAGTTTCTAACTTCCCTCCACAAGCGGGCAGTCACTATAAATCTAGTTTTTAATTGAGCCTTTCTACCAGAATCGCACCCCTTTCCCTCCCCACCAACATAACACTCACTCAGAATAGGATAGCAAGGATCAGAGAAGACCTGGCACAAGTCACATGACAGTCACATGGCTGATTGACTGGACATTAGTCACATTGAGTTCTTATAGTCTTCCTTTCCACACAGAGACTTCCGTAAGCTGGCTCAGTGCAGACTCTGAGAAGGCTCCTTCCACAAAGCTCCTGAGTGACTCCCTCTAATTATTTTTAGTTTCTTTGGAAAGTCATTCCAGAACGTTTTTTTGGAATAAATGGGCAAAGACAGATCAGAGCAGTCATGTGTCACTCAAGACGTAAGGCCTGGGACATGTCTGACAGTAGACACCGCTGGCCTGTGACTCAGGTGAAGACATGAGACATGCAAGCAGAGGTGGTGGTGCCTTCAGTGCTGGTCCTAAGGTTCACCCTACCCTTCCCCAGGACACAGTGACATCAGCTCCCCAAAGGGCAGGGAGACATGGTTGCACCAGAGGAAGTGACATCATTCTCCCTGAGTGGCATGTGCATAGGCATCTTCCCATTTCCTTACGTTCCTCTCATTGATTGCCTTGTCCATGCTTCCCAGAAGCTGCCTATGCAGCCTGCCCTGTCTCATGTCTGGTTTTCTGTCTTACTTGCATTATTGTAATCCTCAGAGATACATTGTCCTGAGCCATAAACAATCTCTCATGACCTTCCTGCCAGCTGCACATATACATAGTACCCTTGAGACACTGAGGCACAGAACCTTTGGGATGAATTGGTCCTGTGTCTAGGGCTATGGTCCTAGTCAGAAAGAGCTCTCTCTCTCCCTCTCTCTCTCTGCCTCTCTCTCACACACATACAGAGGGACAGAGACAGAGACAAGTCAAGGCACCTTTGACAGCTGATCAATTTCCACGACTTTCCACAGTCTTCATCCTGAGCAAACATGGCCTCCACCAGACCAGGCTCAGTGACTTTTAAGAGTCCACTTTCTGACAAGTCCACAGTATTAAGATTCTCTGATTTTATGTCCAAATAGTTTATCCCATGAAAGTGATGAGACAGAACAGGCTCAAGGCTTCCTATTTCTCTCTGACCACTCCCATTGGAGAAACATCTTTCAGATAACACATACTGCAGGCTATGTGGGCCCTGACCCAACAGATAACCTCAGATGAAAGTAGGATGGTGTCCTACTTTTCTCTTCTCCATTTGTGTCACACCCCCTACCTACACACTTCTTGATTTCTCTTCCCTAGTGACAACACACAGACCCCAAGGAAACTCAAATTACCCTATTCAGACTGGTGCCTGAAGAGATTGGAGAAGCTAGAGAGGGTGGTGGAAGGATGGCAGCTGGTGGTGCTGACAGTAGACTCAGGCTGCAGAGGAAGCTTTAGAATAGTTCAGTGGCCTGCTGTCATCTGACCTCATCTTTCTCCATACCAATGACTTTGTCATCTTGCTCTCTCTCATCTGCTTCCTACATCAGCAGGAGCATCCGTTGCACCCTTGCACATGGGAGCTCTCAGGAAGAGACTATGTTGTGTTTTATAAAATTAAAAACAGAAGGAATGCCAGGAACTTGTTAGGTGGAGTCTAGACAAATGCGAAATCTCTATACTGTGTTCTAAAGGCCCAGTGAGTGGTCCTGGGGGACCAGCTCAGTCTCCTCTGGTTTGAAGTCTGTTGACTTCTGCTGATACCCAAGGACAGAAACATTTATATATGTGTCATCAAGTTTGTGGCCACAGAAAGAGATAAATTCCCCCTCCCTCCTCTGTAAGTGGTATGTGGCTTAAAACAAAACAAATCAGAACCAAAAAATCAAAACCTATTAATAAGCCAGGCATGGTAGTCAGGACTTCATCCCATTCTGTAAGAAACAGCATTGGGGTGCTTCTAAATTTGAAGACTGCCTTGTCTTACAAAAAAAGTTCTAGAACATTCAGATATATATATAGTAGAGAGAGCCATTTCTCAAAAAACAGAAACATACCACAAAGTGTGCACAGCCAAACAACAAAAGGTTAAAGTATTGATATTCACATTTTAAAAAATGTAAGTCTGAAGAGGAAACTGGTATCATCTTCAAGTTCTCCATCCTCAACAGGAAGGGAACCAAGAGATGACCTTTCTCCATGACCTCTCTGCACTGTTTGGAGTTTTGGTTAGCTTTGCTATTGGTTTCAAGGAAAAGTCTCATGTAAAACAGGCTGGCTTCAAACTCAAGAGGTACTAAAAATAGCTTTGGTTTCATTGGTTCTCAAGATTTTTAATACTGGGACAGTTCCTCATGCTGGGGTGACTCCACCCATACAAGTATTTCATTGCCGTTTCATGACTGTGGTTTTGTGGCTGTGATGATCTCAATATAAACACCTGATATGCAGGATATCTGACATGCCACTTCTCTGAAAATGTTGTTCCTCCCTCGAAGAGATGTTGATCCACACGTTGAGAACCAGTGCTCCAGCTGATGATCTTCTCATCAATACACGTCCATAGTTGAGGTGACAGGTATGTTATGATGTCCAATTCCCTCTGATCCTTTTTCTTACTGATGAGCATGGTCCAGGGAACACACAGTCCAAATACTGGTAGCCAGGGCAGAAGCCAAAGTCTGCTTCTCAGTAGGACCATAATGTTTTCTTTTGACTGATCAGATACAGTGTGCCTAAGTGTATACAACCAAGATTTATGCACTTATGTGATGTTGAGAATGTTGGCTTGTGTAAGTCTTTGCTGTGGGAAAGAATCTAGGAGTGTTCATGTTCAGGGATGGGAAACATTACCCCAGCTCCCAAGGTTACTGTGCCCATGAGAGCTGTTAAGTTCAGCCTCAGGAAGCTTGGATGTAATCACAACCACAGCAGACATCTCACACCTGGACCAGGACACTTCCCTTTAGCCACAAGGAGCATTAGTGACCTATCCATGATCCCAATTATCTCCACTTGGTCTCATGGGATTAGAGATAATTTTCTCAATGTGTCAGCAAAGACCCATGAATGGTACTCATTTGAGGCTTGTGATTGGTGGACTGCATCTGTGCCACACTGCACCTATGGCTCACTGTGATTGGTAGATCTCTATCCAGTATGACCATGCACTTTTTCTGGCTACAAGAGAAACCTGGTTTCACTCTTACTTGGGCAGTCTGGATTGTTTTCTGTGTTCTCACAAACTTTTTGGTAGAAGCCGGCCAGCTGACTACCAAATTTAAGGAGAGACTGGCCTTGGCACCGAAGTTTCGTCCTAAGAAAGACCAAATGGTTCAGAATATCAACATGGCAGGGAATGAGGAATTGAGTGCATATAGTTGCACCTATGAGGAAAGGAACCCTAACATAGGATTAATTAAGCAATGTTCTGTCACTGAATGTGAAGCATGGAGGAATTGTGGCTATGGGTGAGATGGCAGTGTCCATGGAGTAATGGAGAGGGGAATCTTGAATCTCAGTCTGTGGTTCTCAGTATGGACCACAGTCCTTGCCCCTCTCCCACTGACTTATATCCTGGACACAGTCTGCAACTCTCTTAGCAGTCTCATATGGGAGAAAAGGGTCAAGACGAACTAAGATAGATTGCTGGGAAATAATATATTTATTTGCTGTCAAGGTTCTTCTGCCTGTGGGGCATGCAGAGTAGTTGAGCACCGGGCTGGAATGCAATGGACCGAGTTTATACAGGTTGGGGGTTCACAGGATCTCTTCTAGGTTGAGTCCTGTGGAGAAACAGGCTTCTCCAATAGGTTTTCAGTGAAACAGCTGTCTTTTATTGGGGGAGGGTAGCAAGAGTTATATGAACCTTTCTGGGAAAGCTTCATTTGCATGAAGAGAAATTCCATATGCTCGCTGGACTCATCCTTATAGGACGAGAGGAAGTTAGACATGTAATTCAGTCATCTTGTTCTGATGACTACCATATGCAGGCACATCAAGACCTCAGCCTTGCCCTGAACTGCTCCCTGAGTTGTTTCACTTTTGATCTCTTATTTACTCAAAAGTATCATTAAGTCCATGAGCAAACAGAGAACAGCACAGTTGGGCTCTCAGGACCAGAGACAGACAGGATGACCTGGGTTCTGGGACAGGACATCAGAGCCTACATGGCAGAAGTAGGGGCTATCTTCATATCCCTGCCCAAGAATGTTTGATAGAACAGTCCTGCAGCCATGATCTTTTGATTCCCAGAAATAAGAATTTGAAGTTGTGGGATGCTGATGGGAGGTCACCAATTACTTCTTTGATGCAAACTCTCCTCCCTGGTGAGAGAACCTGGCACCTGGAGGTCTGTTAGCTGGGGACAAACAGACAATGTCTCACCAGGAGCCTGTAGGCAACACTGAGAGGCAGAGGACAATTGTCCAGAGTCAGTTTTCTTTGTATACAATTTGGGTTCCCAGGAATCACACCCAGTTCATTGGGCTAGGCAGCAGTCTCTATTTCCCACTGAGATATCTCACTGACACACACTATTGTTTTTCCATTAATATGTAATTTGAAATACTTCACTTCAAATAAATTTAGAAAATATTATGTCTGTGATTTATCACCATCAGCAATCCCTGTCATTTTTAAAGACATGCTCTTTGTTTGGACTGGAACTCACCAATTGTTCCAGACTAGGTGGACAGCCAAGCCATGACTCTGTCTGTCTCTTGCTTGACCAGGGCTGGGATTCCAAATGCCTGCCACATCTATGGCTTATAATGTTCAAGTTCCAGACCCTTCAAATTCAAGTCCTCTTACCCATGTCTCATGCATTTCTTGTGGGGCAGCGGGCAGTGAACGTAACCTTGATTCATGGTTGAGACAGTTGAATGCCCAGGAGAACCTAAAAGGGATGTCAGGTGCATTCTCAGCCTCCAAGATCAGGGTGCTACTAGCCACAGCCACCCACAAACCACTGTAGAGAGGTTTGATATAGACCAAGCCACATTGAGCAATGCCCCAAACCCCTCTTCCATAGTTGAGGACGTGACCACAGGTTTCATAGACTTAAGAGAGATAATTCGTAGAGGGCAACACCCCAAACCCCTTCTCCACAGGTGAGGATGTGACCATAGGTCACATAGGCTCAAGACAGATCAGTCATAGGGACAGGACAATGCCCCTGAATATGTTGATGAGGTCTGACCCATCCAAAATGCTGTTATTATGGGTTGTGTTCAGAACTAAAGGTGCACAATAATCACTACATCATCTGAGAGCTTCTGTCAGTCATGAGAGTTGTAACAACACCTCTTGGGAAAGAGATCTGCTCTCCCAAAATCACTGCCAGAAACTCTCCTGTACTCCTTGATGTCTAGTCCATCTCTTGCTGGCTAACCCCAGCAACCTGAAACGGAAGCAGAACAACACCTGCCCAAGTTCTCTGTTCTCTTGGACCTTCCAACCTAGCCAGACCAGAGATCTCCATGGAAAATCTCCAGCATGGAGGCCCAAGTTTCTGACTGAATCCTCTCTTTGGCTCCCTTGTATGCTTCTCATAATAAACTTCCCAACAGCCCCTGATCTGTCCCTTGGGATGACAGGTGCCCACCTGACTGGGGTTTAGGCTTTACCTTGCTGGCCTGTACAAGAAGAAATGGTCAGTGTGTCTGCCATGCTGGCTCTCCATCCTGCCTCTCAGCTGTTCTCTGTGTTCAGACAAAATGAGGGGACCTGTAGTGCTATTGGTGTCTTGGGTCTACTCTGCCCCAGAGCACAGGCTGCTCAGGGAGGCATGACATGGAAAATTTGACTGCACTTACCCTGCATGCACTTATGTGGGCGTTGGGCTATGGGAAACTGTGGGACACTATTCTGTGGGTGGGAAAAGATGGTCTGTGTTGCTGGACATGTTAGAGCTGGATTGGGAGTCCCAGGTCTACAAGAAGGCTGGGGCCATCATATTTTCAGACTCTTGGGCATCCAGGTGCCTCTGGGATGCCTCTGAAGAGCTGAGATCGGAGTGGGTGCACATGGGTTGTCTCTAGCCCAGGGCCAAAGGGGAAGGATGGTCTCTGGCTGGTTCCACTGGACAGAGTCTCCACTCATGCCTGATCCTGACCCCATGTTCTCCTCCCCTCCTACTTTCCTCCTAAGTTCCTCCCACTGTCTACTTCCTGTGAGTATTTTGTTCCCAAATTTAAGAAGTACTGAAGCATACACATTTTGGTCTTTCTTATTCTTGAGCTTCATATGATTTGTGAATTGTTTCTTGGGCATTCGAAGCTTTTGTTCTAATATCCACTTATGAGTGAGAGCATACCATGTGTGTTCTTTTGTGACTGGGTTACCTCACTCACATTGATATTTTCTAGTTCCATCCATTTGCCTAAGAATTTCACAAAGTCGGTTTTTTCTTTTTAATTTTCTTTTTATTTTTTTCCCATCTTTATTAACTTGAGTATTTCTTATTTACATTTCAATTGTTATTCCCCTTCCCAGTTTCTGGGCCAACATTCCCCTCCCCTTCTCTACAGGTATTCCCCTCCCCATCCTCCCCCCCATTAACGCTCTTCCCCCAACAATCACGTTCACTGGGGGTTCAGCCTTGGCAGGACCAAGGGCTTCCCCTTACACTGGTGCTCTTACTAGGCTATTCATTGCTATGTATGCAGTTGGAGTCCAGGGTCAGTCCATGTATAGTCTTTGGGTAGTGGCTTAGTCCCTGGAAGCTCTGGTTGGTTGGCATTGTTGTTCATATGGGGTCTCAAGCTCCTTCAAGCTCTTTTAGTCCTTTCTAAGATTCCTTCAACGGGGGTCCCACAAAGTCATTTTTAATAGCTGAATAGTACTCCACTATGTAAATGTACCATATTTTCTGTATCCATTCCTCTTTTGAGGGACATCTGAGTTCTTTCTAGTTTCTGGCTATTATAAATAAGGCTGCTATGAATATAGTGGAACATGTGCCTTTGTTATATATTGGAGGATCTTTTGTGTATATGCCTAGGAGTGGTATAGCTGGGTCCACTATGGAAGTACTATGTCCAGTTTTCTGAGGAACTGCCAGATTGATTTCCAGAGTGGTTGTACCAGCTTGCAATCCCACCAACAATGGAGGAGTGTTCCTCTTTCTCTACATCCTCACCAATATCTTCTGTCAACTGAGTTTTTGATCTTAGTCATTCTGACTGGTGTGAGGTGGAATCTGAGGGATGTTTTGATTTGCATTTCCTTAATGACTAAAGATGTTGAACATTTAGGTGCTTCTCAGCCATTCGATATTCGTTAGCTGAGAATTCTTTGTTTAGCTCTCTGGCCCATTTTTAATAGGGTTATTTGGTTCTCTGGAGTCTAACTTCACTTTATACATTAGATATTCACCCTCTATCAGATGTAGAACTGGTAAAGATCTTTACACAATGTGTTGGTTGTCATTTAATCATATTGACAGTGTTCTTTGCTTTACAGAAGCTTTGCAATTTTATGATGTCCCATTTATCTATTATTGATCTTAGAGCATAAATCATTGGTGTTCTATTCAGGAAATTTCCCCCTGTGCCTATGTGTTCCAGGCTCTTCCCTATGTTCTTTTTCTATTAGTTTCAGTGTATCTTGTTTTCTATGAAGGTCCTTGATCCACTTGGACTTGAGCTTTGTACAAGGAGATAAGAACAGATTGATTTGCATTATTCAACGTACTGATGGTCATTTGAATAAGCACCATTTGTTGAATATGCTGTCTTTTTTCCACTGGATGGTTTTAGCTCTTTTATTAAAGATAAAAACGTGAGCATAGGTGTGTGGGTTAATTTCTGGGTTTCAGTTCTATTCCAATGGTCTACATGCCTGTGTCTATACTAATACCATATAGCTTTATGACTATTATTCTGTAATACAGCTTGAGGTCAGGGATGGTGATTCCCCCAGATGGTTTTTTCTTTTCTTTTTTTTTGAGAATAGTTTCTGCTATTCTGGGTTTTTGTTATTCCAAATGAATTTGAAATTTGCTTTTCTAACTCTATGAAGAATTGAGTGAGAATTTTGATGGGGATTGCATGGAATCTATAGGGTTGCTTTCAGGAAGATGACCATTTTTTTACAATATTAATTCTGACAATCTATGATCATGGGAAATCTTTCCATCTCCTAGGTCTTCTTTGGTATCTTTCTTCAGGGATTAGAAGTTCTTGTCATTCAGATCTTTTACTTTTTTAGTTAGAGTCACACAGAAGTATTTTATTTTATTTGGGACTATTGTGAAGGGTGACATTTCCCTAATTACTTTCTCAGCCTGTTTATCCTTTGAGTAGAGGGAGGCTACTGATTTGTTTGAGTTAATTTTATACCCGGACACTTTGTTGAAGTTGTTTATCAGACTCAGTAGTTCATTGGTGGTACTTTTGGAGTCACTTAATTTACTATCATGTCATCTTCAAATAGTGATTTATATCCCTTTGACATGCTTTTGTTGTTTAATTGCTTTGGTTACGACTTCAAGTACTATATTGAATAAGTAGGGGGAGAGTTGGCAGCCTTGTCTAGTCCCTGATTTTAGTGGGATTACTTCAAGTTTCTCTCCATTTATGTTGATGTTGGCTACTGGTTTGCTGTATATTGCTTTTTCTATGTTTAGCTATGGGCCTTGAATTCCTGATCGTTACAAGACTTTTAATATGAAGGGGTGTTGAATTTTGTCAAGTGCTTTCCCAGAATCTAATGAGAGGATCCTGTTGTTTCTTTCTTTGAGTTTTTTATAAAGTGGATTATGTTGATGCATTAATGCATATCAAAACATCCCAGCATTCATGCGAAGAATCCTACTTACCATGATGGATGATAGTTTTGATGTGGTCTTTGATTTGGCTTGTGAGAATTTTATTGAGTATTTTTCCATCAATATTCATAAGGCAAATTGGTCAGATGTTCTCTTTCTTTGTAGGGTCTTTGGTTTAGGTATAAGCATAATTGTGGCTTCATAGAAGGAATTGGGTAGTGTTCCTTCTCTTTTTGTGTGGGATAGTTTGGAGAGTATTGATATTAGGTCTTCTATGAAGGTTTGATAAAATTCTGCACTAAACCCATATGGTCATGGACTTTTTTGACGGGTAGACTTTTAATGACTGCTTCTATGTCTTTAGGACTTATAGCACTGTTCAGATGGTATATCTGATCCTGATTTAACTTTGATACCTGGTAGCTGTCTAGAAAATTATCCATTTCATCCAGACTTTCCAGTTTTGTTGTATAGGCTTTTGTAGTGAGATTTAATGATTATTTGGTTTCCCTAGGTTGCTGTTGTTATGTCTCCCTTTTCATTTTTGATTTTGTTAATTTGGATACTGTCTCTGTACCGTCTGGTTAGTCTAGATAAGGGCTTATCAATCTTGTTGATTTTCTTGAAGAACCAGCTCCTGGTTTGATGGAATCTTTGCAAGTTCTTTTTGTTTCTACTTGGTTGTTTTCAGCTTTGAGTTTGATTATTTCCTGCAGTCTATTCCTCTTGGGTGTATTTGCTTCCTTTTGTTGTTTTGGTTTCAGATGTGTCATCAAGCTACTAGTGTATGCACTATCCAGTTTCTTTTTGGAGGCAACCAGGGCTGTGAGTTTTCCTCTTAGCACTGCTTTCATTGTATCCTGTAAGTTTAGATGTGTTGTGCATTCATTTTCATTAAATTCTAAAAGGCTTTAATTTCTTTCTTCATTTCTTCCTGAGCAAATTATCATTGAGTAGAGCATAGTTCAGCTTCCATGTAGATGTGAGCTTTCTGTTGTTTTGTTTTTATTGAAATACATCCGTAGTCTGTGGTGATCTGGTAGGATGCATGGGATTATTTCAACTTTCTTGTATCTGTTGAGGCCTGTTTTTTGACTAAGTACATGGTCAATTTTGGAGAAGGTACCATGAGGTGCAAAGAAAAAGGTATATTCATTGTTTTAGGATGGAATGTTCTATAGATGTTTTTAAATCCATTTGGTTCATAACTTTTGTTAGTTTCTCTGTCTTTCTGTTTATTTTCTGGTTCCTTGATCTGGCCTTGGATGAAAGTCCATTGTAGAAGTCTTGTACTATTATTTTGTATGGTTCAATGTTTGGTTGAGCTTTAGTAATGTTTCTTTTATGTATGTGGGTGCCCATGCATTTGGAGCACAGATGTTCAGAATTTGGAGTTTTAGAATTTTTCCTTTGATGCGTATGAAGTGTCCTTCCTTATTTTTTGATCACATTTGGCTGATTGTTGATTTTATTCGATATTAGATTGGCTACTTCAGCTTGTTTCTTGCAAACATTTGCTTTGAAAAATTTTCCAGCCTTTTACTTGAGGTAGTATCTGTCTTTGTCACTGAGACACATTTCCTGTATGCAGCAAAATGCTGGGGCCTGTTTATGTATCAGAACTGGTAGTTTATGTCATTTTACTGGGGAATTGAGTCCATTGATATTAAAAAATTAAGGAATAATGATTATTGCTTTCTGTTATTTTTGTTGTTAGAGGTAGAATTATGTTTGTGTGGCTGTCTTCTTTTGGATTTGTTGAAAGAAGTTTTGTTTTTTTTTGCTTTTTCTGGGGTGTAGTTTCCCTCCTTGTGTTGGAGCTTTCCACCTATTTTTCTTTGTAGGGCTAGATTTTTTGGAAAGATATTGTGTAAATTTGGTTTTTCATGGTATAACTTGGTTTTCCATGTATGGCAATTAAAATTTTGCTGGAAACAGTAGCCTGGACTGGAACTTACATTCTCTTAGGGTCTGTATGACATCTGCCAAGGATGTTCTAGCTTTCATTGTCTCTGTTGAGAAGTCTGGGGTAATTCTTATATGTCTGCCTTTAAATGTTACTTGCTCTTTTTCCCTTACTGTTTTTAATATTCTTTGTTTGTTTTGCACATTTGGTGTTTTGGCTATTACATGACAGGAGGAATTTCTTTTCTGGTCCAATCTATTTGGAGTTCTGTAGACTTCTTGTATGTTCATGAGTCTCTTTCTTTAGGTTAGGAAGTTTTCTTCTATAATTTTGTTGAAGAAATTTACTGGCCCTTTAAGTTGCAAATCTTTACTCTCTCCTATACCCATTATGCTTAGGTTTGGTTTTCTCATTCTGTCTTAGATTTCCTGGAGGTTTTGTGATAGGAACTTTTTCATTTTCATTTTCTTTGACTATTGCATCAGTGTTTTCTATGGTACCTTCTGTTCCTGAGATTTTCTCTTCAATCTCTTGTATTCTCTTTATGATGCTTGCATCTGTGACTCCTGATCTCTTTTTCTATCTCCAGGGTTGTCTCTCTTTGTGATTTCTTTATTGTTTCTATTTCCATATTTAGATCCTTGAAGGTTTTATTCAATTCCTTCACCTGTTTTGTTTGGTTGTGTAGGTAACATACTGATGTGGATAGTCCATAGGTGGCTTGCTGCTTGAATCTGTGCATCCTTGGCCTGCTCCCAGGAGAAGGAGAAGGAGTTGGAAATCTCCATAGAGCCACCCTGGACTCCAGAGACATGCTTGTTGGTTGACCCCAAAGTCATTTTCTCTGCTGGGTCCTGCTGAGTTTCCTGGGAAGGATGGAGAGAATCTGAAGTCACTGCAGGAATGGAATGGAATGGACAACCCAGAGCATCCTGAGCCTTCAACTTCAGGAAGGATTGGAACATAGGGCAGGACTGTCCTTATGGCTAGTGAGACAGGAAAGTGAGGGAAGGGCTCCCTCTGAGGAATGAGCTCTTTCTTGGGGCAGAGAGGCCTGGCTGTTTCCACTAGCAGATATTTGTCCACATGACAGCCCACTCTTCTAAGACCCACTGTCCCCTCTGTGGCTAGTGAGATCCCCACCACTCAGTGTGTAGGCATAATGCTGGTAGCAGGAGAAGTGGGATCTGAGCCATGGCCAGCATCACTCGAGGAAGGAAGACCAGCAGAGCCTTGGGAAAGGGAGGATGCCCTGTCCAGGGATTACTGGGGTTCCCATTAGTCCAGAGAGTATATGGGTAAAGTGAGACTGATTCCCAGACCTTTTCATGTGGAGTACTGAGTAAGGGAAGGACCTCTCCATCTCTACCTTTTTGTGGCCAGCTGCCTCCTTTATTCATCTTCCTCTTTCTTTTCTCATGTTGCAGAACTTATGCCCTTGTGGTCATTGACAAGAAGATTTACCCCTTGGGCCCAGCCTCCATTGTTGGCTGGGAGACATGGCCTTGTCCTCCACAGGCAGGACTCACCTCTCTTCCACCTTGACCTTGTGCCTTACCTACACTTTTCCATTTCCTATGTGGCTTGTAATCTCTCTGTCTCCTTTCTTCTATATTTCCTGTATTCCTTCCCTCCCACTCCTCAATCTCGTTCTCATTATGTCTCCCACTATGCTGAGTGTCTGGATCTCCATCTCATAATCTCATGTAATGAAGTTGTCTGGCTCTAAAACACTTCAGATGAGGAAACACACTCAGTTCCTGGCCCTAGCATGGTGACCACCCACCCTTTGCATGCTCCCCTGATCTTTTCTTGCCTTTCAAGGACCCTTCACAGAGCCCAGACAGAACCAAGGCCTTGTGGATTCTCTCCCTTGGCCTGCTCCCTGCTGCCTACACTCCAATTTCCCTGGCTTCCTGGACAGTGACTCTAAAGCTACTCCATTTCCTAAAGAAGCCTATTTGCCTCCCCCACTCAGCTGCTCTCAGCTGCTCCGTCTCCTTCCCACCTTCGCTCTGCAGAAGAAAAGCACTACACAGTTTTATTATTTTGAATCTAGCCAGATCTCACAGTTGCTAAGCATTGAAATCTCCTGCCCTAATCTTATTAGGTAACCAATTTCAGCCATCTAGTGGTGACAGAGCCATCATTTCCAGCCATGCAATATCTTACATGGTTGGTATGTGCCTCCCATTCCAAAACCTGGCCAACAGACCTCCTCTTTCCCCGTGTCTCTTTTTTTCTCACTGGGTCATAGAAATCCCAACTTTACCTTTGCTCAGCAATTGGCTTCCACTTTCTTTATTGAACAAATCAAGAACCAATTAGGGAAACAGCACCTCCCAATACAGCACATTTTGTAGAATCAGTCATAATATAGCTCCTTTAGAGAAGATTTCAGATTCACCCAGAATGTCATTCATTCAAATTAAATATTACATTCTTACCAAGGATGCACAAAAAGTTAAAAAAGACAATCAAATTCACAAGTGCATGCACATCCAAGCACATTTGTGCATGTCTGCACACACACACACACACACACGCACACACACACACACACACACACACAATAAGCTGGAGTAACATCACAGAAGTATAAGAAGGAATAAAAATGTAAGAATCAACGGATAGGAGAGAAATCTGTGAATTATTGTCTTTCAATAACATTTTTGTTCATTAAATAATGTATTTATTCAATTTACATCTCTATATCTGCCCATCTAATTATCTAAGTATCCCCTCTCAAAACTGCTACTCACATTCCTCCCTCCATTTTTCCTCTGAGAAGGGAGAGTTCCCAGTTAAATGTATGACCCATCATGAGACATCAAGTTTTTGCAGAATTAGGCACATCCATTCCCACTGTGGCTAAAAAGCCATCCCACTTAGGGAGCATGATTTACAGACAGACAACTGACTTAGAGACAGTGCTTTTTCTGGTTGATGGGGTCCTGCATGAAGATCAAAGTGCATATCTGCTACATATATGTGGAGGGATGAGCTCTGTGTTCAGTGGCTCAGTCTCAGAGTTCAAGGCTCAATGGTTCAAGTTAGGTAGCTCTTCTAATGAAATCCCTATCCTCTTCTGACCCAATAACTCTTTCACAAGACTCCTTGAGCTCCTTATATTTCGCAGTGGGTCTCTGCATCTATTTCTGTTCACTGCAGGAAGGGACAGGTGACTAGACTCCTACCTGAAATCATAATAGAGTATTGGTGTTAGAGATTTGTTTGTGCCCAGGGTATTGATCTCAATTTAGGTCAGTCATTAATTTGTCCTTTTTCCTTAGCCCAGAACCTATTAGTGCCAGGACATATTTTGTTTGATGATTTTGCGGGTGGTTTGAGGTCTTTATCCCTCCACTTAGAGGCCTGCCTGGCCACAGAACAGGGCCACTTTGGGCTCTATATCTATCACTGATAAGAGTTTCAGAGTTTCTCATCTGGACTCCCTGGTGCTTCCCGACCATTCCATGTTCCTAGCAATCCCACAGATGACCCCTCGCTCTTATTTCTCCTCTCTCCCTGCACCTGACTCCCCACTCCATTCCCCTACTCATCCTTTCTTTCATTCAGTTTCCTCCATTCACCCACCTACAATATCTATTTTATCTCCTTTTCTGAGAAAGATTCAAATATTGTCTAGTGGGACCTCCTTGTTATTTGGTTTCTTTGGACCTGTGTATAGTAGAATTGTTATCCTGTATTTTATAGCTAATGCTTTCTTATGAGTGAGTACACAGCATGCATGTCCTTTTGGGTCTAGGTTACCACACTCAGGATGGTATTTTCTAGTCTCATCCATTAGCCTACAAAATTAATGATGTCCTTATTTTTTTAATAGTTGAGTAGTACACCATTGTACAAATCAACCATATATTATTTATCCATTCTCGAGTTGAGGGAAATCTGGTGTTGTTTATGGTTTGTGGTTATTGTGAATAAAGCTGCTATGAACATAGTTAAGCACGTATCCTTATGGGGTGGAGGGGCATCTTTTGGGTATATGCATAGGAGTAGAAGTCTGGTCTTGAAGTAGAATTATTGATAATTTTCTCAAATACTACCAAATTGATTTCCACAAGTTTGTACTCCTGCCAGCAATGGAGGTGTGTTTCTCTTGCTACACATCCTTGCCACAAATTGCTGTCACTTGAGTTTTTGATTTTATCCATTCTGATGTGTGTGACACAGAATCTCAGAGCTGTTTCATTTTGCAGTCCACTGATGAGTAGGGATGCTAAGCATTTCTTTAGGTGTTTCTTATCCATTTGATCTTCCTCTGCTGAGAATTTTCTGTTTACCTCTATATTCCATTTTATATTTGGATTATTTCATGTTTATAAATTTGAGTTCCTTATATATTTTGGATATTAACCCTCTCTTAGATGTAGAGTTGGTAAAGTTCTTTCTTCAATCTGTAGGCTGTTGTTTTGTCCTATTTTGGTGTCCTCTGGCTTACAGAAGCAGTCAGTTTCATGAGGTCCTATTTATTAATTATTGATTTTTGTGCCTGGACCATATGTATTCTATTTAGGAAGTTTTCTCCTGTACCAATGAGTTCAAGGCTATTCCCTAATTTCTGATTTATTAGATTTAGTGTATCAGGTTTTATGTTCAGACATTTGATCCACTTGAACTCGAGTTTTGTGTAGAGTGATAAATATGTATCTATTTGCCTTCTTCTAAATGTAGACATACAGTAAGGCCAGCACCGCTTGTGAAAAGTTCTTTCTTTTTCTAATTGTATAGTTCTGGCAGCTTTATAAATAATCAAGTGTCATAGTGTGCCTACTACACTTCCGTAAATCTACTTGCCATGAACAAGATTAAATGAAGTTAAAGCTAGGTCAAGAGGTGAAAAATCCACCAGGTTACAGGAAGTGGACATAGGAAAAATCCAGAGAGGATGTCACAAAGAGCAGTAGAGAGACACACAAGAAGTATTAGGAGAGACACTAAGTTTGATTGAGTTTTGATACATCTTGGAGATGGAGAATATCTTCCTGGGAAGTCATGTGAGGAGTAGGAAATTTATTCTAAAACATTATATTCTAGATCCCACTGGGAGAAAGATGGTCTTTCAGAAGTGTTGATACTCCTGAGAGCACAGGTGAGACCTCCACTCCTACTCACATTCCTGGTCCAAGAGGAACCCACCTGGAGTCCTCAGGACACAGGAACTGAGGAGCGTTCTTGAACAGTTCCCTTCCAGTTTCTGCCTGTGCCCAGTGCTGACCTGGTCCCACAGATTTTTATACCCAGCTCCCGAAGGGAGAAAGTCAGTCTTCAGGAGTGCTGACACACAGGTTTACAGGAGGGTTGAGCCACTTTCAGAGACAGCAAGGCAAGTTAACTCCAGAGACAACCAGATGGTGAGACTCAAGTGCAGGAACCTAAGCAACAGAAATCAAGGACACTTGGCACCATCGGAACCTAGTTCCTCCACCACAACAAGCCCTGGATACCTCAACATACCAGAAAAGCAAGGTTTTCATTGAAATAACAACTCATGATGATGTTAGACGCCTTTAAGATGGACATAAATAACTCCCTTAAAGAAATATAGGACAACACAGGGAAAGAGGCAGAAACCCTTAAGGAAGAAACACAAAAATCAATCAAACAGGTGAAGGAATTGAACAAAACCATCCATGATCTAAAAATGGAACTAGAAACAATAAAAAAATCACAAAGGGAGACAAACCTGGAGACCGAAAACCAAGGAAAGAGATCAAGAGTTATAGACACAAGCAAGCATTACCAACAAAATATAAGTGATAGAAGAGAGAATCTCAGGGGCAGAAGATATCATAGAAACCACTGACACAACCATCAGAGTAAATGTGAAAAGAAAAAGCTCCTATCCCAAAATATCCAGAAAATTTAGGGCACAATAAGAAGATAAAACCTAAGGATAATGGTATAGAAGAGAGCTATATGAACAACAATGTCAACCAACCAGAGCTTCCAGGGACTAAGCCACTACCCAAAGACTATACATGGACTGACCCTGGGCTCCAGCTGCATAGGTAGCAATGAATAGCCTAGTAAGGGCACCATTGGAAGGGGAAGCCCTTGTTCCTGCCAAGGCTGGACCCCCAGTAAACAGGATTCTTGGGGGGAGGGCGGTAATGTGGGGAGGATGGGGAGGGGAACACCCATATAGAAGGGGAGGGGGAGAGGTTAGGGGGATGTTGGCATGGAAACTGGGAAAGGGAATAACAATTGAAATGTAAATAAGAAATACCAAATTTAATAAAGATGGAAAAAATAAAAAATGTACATAGATACAAGTGGCATATATAATTGCCATTTACCTGTGGATTGTGACATATTTTGTTTAATGTAGGGCACAAAGGGTTGCATGATTAGCTTTTATTTTGTAAAGTGTTAAAATATTGTTAATTGTAATTGTAAAGTAATAAAAAGATAAATGAACTTCTACTCTTAGAGAGGCTAAAATGTGAACAAAAAAGGAAGGTAACGGATGAGATAGGAGGATTATCTAGTTCAGGACATGGTTAATAAAGAGAGTTCTTTTCTTTAAAAAAAGTCCAATAAAAAAATACATGTTCCCTGTTTAAAAAAAAACAGAAGAGAGCAAAGATTCCAAATTAAAAGGCAAATAAATATCTTCAACAAAATTATGGAAGAAAATATCCCTAACCTAAAGAAAGAGATGCCCGCAAATATACAAGAAGCCTACAGAACTCCAAATATTTTGGACCAGAAAAGAAATATGTCCTGTCACATAAGAGTCAAAACACCAAATGAACAAAACAATGAGTATTACAAATAGTTTGGGTTAAAGGGCAAGTAACTTTTAAAGGCAGACCTATCAGAATTACAGTAGACTTCTCAACAGAGACTATGAAAGCTAGAAGATCCTGGACAGATATCATGGAAACCCTAAGAGAACACAAATGCCAGCCCAGGCTAGTGTATCTACCAAAACTCTCAATTAACATAGATAGAGAAATGAAGATAGACAAAACCAAATTTACACAATATCTTTCCAGGAATCCAGCCCAACAAAGGATAACAGGTGGAAAATCTCAATACAAGGAGGGAAACTGCACACCAGAAAAAGCATGAAAGTAATCTTTTTTTGACTAACCCAAAAGAAGATATCCAAAAACATCAAAAATAATAGGAAATAACAATCATTGGTCCCTAATATCTATCAACATCAATGGACTCAGTTTCCCAATAAAAGACATAGAATATCAGACTGGACACTCAAAGAGGACACAGCATTTTGCTGCTTGCAGGAATCACACCTTGGTGACAGACACTACCTCAGATGAAAAGGATAGAAAACAAATTTCCAAGCAAGTTGTATCAAGAAAAAAGCAGGAGTAGCCATTCTAATAAGGAATAAAATCAACCTTCAACCAAAAGTTATCAAAAAATATAAAGAAGAACACTTCATCAAAGGAAAAACGCACCAAGGTGAACTCTCAATTCTGAATATATATGCCCCAAATGCAATGACACCTCCATTCATAAAAGAAACCTTACAAAAGCTCAAAGCATACATTGGACCTCACACAGTGAGAGTGGGAGACTTCAACAGCCCACTTTCATCAATGTACAGTTCATGGAGACAGAAACTAAACAGATATACAGAAAAATAACAAGTTATGAAACAAATGGATATAACATGTCTATAGAAAATTTCATCCTAAAAAGAATATTCCTTTTTCTCAGCACTCCATGGTATTGTCTCCAGAATTGACCATAAAATTGGTAGCAAAACAGACCTCAACAGAAACAAGAAGGTTGAAATACTACTATGCTTTTTATCAGATCACCATGGACTAAGATAAGTCTCCAATAACAACAAAACAACAGAAAGCCCACATACACATGAAAGATGAACAATGCACTCATTACTCAATGATAACTTGTTCAAGAAAGAAATAAAGAAAGAAATTAAAGATGTTTTACAATTTAATGAAAATGAAGGCACAACATACCCAAACTATAATAATTTCTTCTATAATGTTGATGAAGATATTTAAGTTGGGAGTCTTCACTCTCTTCCATACTTACTATTCTTAGGTTTGATCTTATTATGGATTTCCTGGATGTTTTGTGTAAGGAGCTTTTTGCCTTTTACGGTATCTTTGATGGTTGTGTTGATGTTTTCTATGGTATATTCTGCCCCTGAGATTCTCTCCTCTATCTCTTGTATTCTGTTGGTGATGCTTGCATCTATGACTCCTGATCTCTTCCCTAGGTTTTTCTATGTGAAGGGTTGTCTCCCTTTGTGCTTTTTTATTGTTTCTATTTCCATTTTTGAATCCTGGATGGTTTTGTTCATATCCTTCATCTGTTTGGTTGTGTTTTCCTGCAATTCTTTAAGGGTTTTTTTGTGTTTCCTCTTTAAGGGCTTCTACTTGTTTACTTGTGTTGTCCTGTATTTCTTTAAGGGAGTTATTTATGTCCTTATTAAAGTCCTCCATCATCATCATCAAAATGTGATTTTAAATTTGAATATTGCTTTTCTGATGTGTTTGGATATCCAGTTTTTGCTTTGGTGGGAGAACTGGGCTACGATTATATGAGGTAGCCTTGGTTTCCATTGCTTGTGTTCCTGTGCTTCCCTCTTGCCATCTGGTTGTCTCTGGTGTTGACTTGTCTTGCTGAGTCTGAAAGTGTCTTGACCCTCCTGTTGGCCTGTGTACCAGCACTTTTGTAGATCTGTTTTTTTTAAAGCCAGATCTGGGAATAGAGAGCTCTTCTCTCAAGTGTGTAGGCACTCCTGGTGATTGCCGTTCAGCTCTCAGGGCAGGTAGAAACAGGAAGGGTCCTGCTCCTTACTGCTCCTCAGTACCTGTGACCACAGGGCACAGATGGAACTAGGCTATTTCCTCTTGGGTCAGGGATGTGGGCAGAAAGTATTTGTTAACTCTGGGTTCTCAGGCGTGTCTGCACTTGTGAGTGTCCAGCTTTCTCCTCCATGGGATTTGGGTGCAGGGAGTTGTGGTACTGGTTCAGTTCATTTCCAGATGCAGCCAGAAACCAGCCGTTTCCTGCTGCTGGATGCTCCTATCTTCCTGTATCCACAGTCACTATCAAGTTCCCTCTTGGGCTAGGAATGTGTGAAGAAGTGGGCAGAAGTGTCAGACTCTCCTGAGGTCTCAGGATTGTCTGCACTTCTGAGAGCTCATCTCCCTCTCCCTCATGGGACTTGGGTACAGGGGGTGGTAGGATCACTTCAATTCAGTTCTTGGCACAGGCATAAACCAGAAGGGTCCTGTCCCTGACTGCTCCTACATCCCTGTGACTACAGGGCACAGATGGCACCAGGCAATTACCTCTTGGGTCAGGAATGTGGGCAGAAAAGTTTTATTGACTCTTGGTTCTCAGGAGTGTCCGCACTTCTGAGTGTCCAGCTCTCTCCTCCACAGGATTTGGGTGCAGGGAGCTGTGGTACCACTTAAGTTCAGTTCCCAGCACAGCTGGTTCCTGCTGCTGATTGCTTCTATCTTCCTGTATCCAGAGGCACTATGCAGTTTCCCCTTGGGCCGGGAATGTGGGAAGAAGTGGGCAGAAGTGGGAAGAAGTGGACAGAAGTGGTGGTCTCTCCCGAGGTCTCAGGATTGTCCACACTTCTGGGAATTCAGTTCTCTCCCCCATGGGATTTGTGAACTGGGAGCTGCGGGATGGTTCAGTTCCCTCTCTGTCTCTTAGAAATGATAACAGTGAGTACTTACTATGACATAGCCTGAACTCTACCTGATCTAAATATTTATCCATTAAATAACATAGCCATTACCATTGAATTCAGCCTAATTGAAGTTCTATGCACAGTACAGAATGAGTACTGCCTCATTGACAGAAGATAAATGAATGACCAAACACCTCTTTCCTGATAGAGTCATTACTGCCCTCTGAAAACCAATGGGTGTGACCCCCACTATTTCTTTGCCTTGGCATTCTCATATGCCAAACTCTAATCAAATGGCCAGTTAATCTCTCCTGATAACATTTCAGGGCTTCTGTGTCTCAAAACTTCAAACTCTTCAATAGTCTTCTCAGAGCACAGTTGCAAAGGTATAGCAGACTCTAGTGCAAGCTATGCCTACTAAGTCCTCATTACTCTGAGCCCGTGTTTTGATGATTTTCTGAAATGTGCACTGTTTAAATCTTGACAGTGTACTGAAATTTTTGCACCCCATTTTTTAATTATTGCATTTCCTCAGGTATATTTCCTCCTGATTTTTAGTTGCTGATTGGTTTGTTTTTATTTGGAGGCATTTTCTGATTTAATATTGTGTCTTGTTATTTGCTGAATGTGTGCATCAGCTGTAGGATATTTCTTGTAAATTTGTTTAGGGCCATTAGGCATATATCCTGTCTGTTAAAGTACAGATATTTTGAGTTTCTTTTTGTATTCTGCACCTCCTTTGTCTATTTCATTACCCTACTTCTCAAGATAAGATATCAAAAAATTTATATAAAAAGTATCTATTAGTTAATATTTTCTTGTTCCTGATTTAATAGAACTAGTTAAAGTGAATTTTATGTTAGCAGTAGGATGTATTTGCCTTTATCATGTCTATAAATACATACATCTAAAGGATGAAACCAACATGGCATGATTTTCATCACATGTCCATTGCATATAATGCACCATTATATTATGTGCACCATTGCATGCATGTATTGCATGTGTGATTTATAATGTATATATAATAATTATCATACATACATGGTTGAATTAGACATGGTTTCTATTCTTGCACAAACATCAGCAAAAAGAATCAAGTATGGGGCAGGGGAGGGTTTGTTCAGCTTACACTTCCACGCTGTTCATCACCAAAGGATGTCAGGTCTAAAACTGTAAAAGGTCAGGAAGTAGGAGTTGATGCAGAGGCCATGGAGTGATGTTTCTTTTTTTTCATATTTAAAATAATTTTTATTAGTGGCATTTTACCTTCGAGATAAAAACTTTCCTTAGTAACTTTACATATTTATCTTGGTAACTAACAGTGATAATGCATAAATAAGTAAAAAGTATATGGTAATCCACATTGTGGCTTATTGACATGGTTTTAAAGGGGATTCCTCATTATTATAGCTATAGGTAGGTGCACAATTATATTATCCATGCTTGGCATTTGGGTTTTTTCTCTTTTTTTCCCCATCTTTATTAACTTGAGTATTTTTATTTACATTTCAATTTTTTATTACCCTTCCGGTTTCCAGGCCAACATCCCCCTAATCCCTCCCTTTGTCCTTCTATATGGATGTTCCTCCCCATCCTCCCCACTACCACTGGAGGATGTATCTTACTGGTTTGCTTAACCTGGATTCCTCAGTTTACTTTCTTGTAGAACACAAGACTTCCAGCCCAGGGATGCTACCACCTACAAGGGCCCTCCTTGATTACTAATTAAGAAAATACTTTTACAACTGGATCTGTGGAGGCATTTCTTCAACTGAGACTCCTTTTTCCAGACAACTCCAGCTTGTGTCAAGTTGATACACAAAACTGGCCAGTACAATGATATTCAGGAAGATTGACCTATTAATTTTTGGGGTGTGGATTTTACTCACCTAATTCAATATTTACTGATTATTACATGATGTATTTTTTCCATGCTCAGCCATACCTGACAATACTAAGAAACATTTATGATGTCCTTTAGTCATCTTATGTCCTGGTTCAAACATTTTTAAAGAGCCATGATGAACTCTCACATGTGTGTAGCATCGCTTTCTTCATTCGGCAGGAATTTGCACATAACCCTATTTGTGCATCTACACAGATTTTATTATCTACTTATTTGAGCTACAGATACCAGGAAACAGGATTTTACATTGGAAGAATTTTATGCCATATATTGTTATGTATGAGACCTATGAATCTATTAGTACCCATGCTATTTGGATTGAGTATTTTTACTACATGTTGTTCTGTGCCAGAAATGAGTATGCTATCAAGGTTGGTCATACTGTGGTGTCAGATCCTTGGGCCTTGAATTACAAAGAGTTTCAAGCCATCATAGTACTAGTGGAGGTCACACCCATTTCCACTAAAAGGGAAGCTGCTTCTATTAACTACTAAGCCATCTCTTGAATTAATTAAGAAGAAATCTACTGTCTATTAAGATCATATATATTTTAGGATTTGTTCTGGGAATTTTAAAGATGACCTTGTGACAGATTAAAAGTTTTAATATGGTACAAATATAGGTAAAAAGTCTGGACAAGATTAGACATAATTATTTGTATCTAGAAGGCACTTGTTACATTCTCTAGAAAAATTATTCTTAGCATCCTTTCACATTCTCAACAAGTATTAACCAAATTAAATATAGCTTGTAATCAAATAAAGCTCTAAATGTAGACTAGAATAAGGAGCTATGTTGTTGAATATTACTATTAATTATGAGGACAAAATCTTAAGCATGATTAAAAACAGTGGTGAGAACCTCATCTTTAATGCACGCACTTGCCTGTTCCATTGGAAATTTCATTTTCTGGACATAGGACACAATCAAAACAGCAAGCGGCTTTCCCTTCCTGAAGAGATTTTCTGAATCCAGGACCACAACTTTCACTGCATATAGAGACAGGAATCTGAGGATATTAAAGAAATGAGGATATAAAGAATTAGCCTGGTAACTAAAGTATATTACAGGATTGGGTAATAATGAATTTAATATTATGCATGCTCATTCTATTTATTTATGATAATCTATATTGCTAAAATACACATTATCTATAATATATCTATATCTATCTATCTATCTATATACTTACCACAGAATAAAGAGATTCAAATTGTGTACACACAAAAAATTACATATTATCAAATATGTATATATATGTACATATATATATATATATATAAAATTAGAATCATGTATAACATTGGGAAGAATTTGTTAAGTCTTTGCAAAGGTAAACACATTAAGAAACACTTGAACATGGAAAGTAAGTTTGGCACTTTATCATTAGATTCATCTTTTAATTTATGTGGTGGCATCAGTCTCACCAAGGCATTTTACATGGTTTTTACGAGAGTTCTCTACAGAATAGTGTAAGATTCCACCCACCTGTTGCTCCACTCCTATACTCCACTCTATCCTGTCCTCAGAAATCGACAATTGTTGACCAGGTGGAAAATATGGAGAAAATGTTCCTACTTTCACTTTATATGTAAGACCTTGTGGAAAATCCCAGAAGTTCAGAATGTCATAATCTATGTGCAATTTCTCTGAAGGATTCAAAGATATTGGATCTCCACCAGGATTCAAGAATTTAATGTTCTTCAGCAGGGAGTTCAGCTAAGGAAGATTTATGATTCATAATGGTAATTTTATAAGAGTCTGAATTATGTCATATTCACATATTCATTGATCCCAATTAAAAATGAAATGACATTAGCATATATGATTGGGAAATGTGTATACTTACATTGAAATGGCATCATAAATACCATACAAGTATTTTAACAGGATAGTTAGATAAATCTACTGTTCCTTATGCATCCTAATGATTTTCAGCACTGGTGAGCAAAGTTTGTGATACATGGACATTTTGCATATGAGACTGATAGTCTACAGGCAACTGGTTTTGTGTTATCAGTGTAAAATTGTCTCAGATATTTTGTACTCTGATTATGTCTATGTGAGTTTTTGTCATTTGGGTTAAGTGAGGTGTGAATACCAATCCTTAATTAAAGCAGGTTCATTTCATAATCTGTGCCTGAACTGAATATACTGAAGGGGGCCAGTTGAGCAATACCATACTCATAGCTAATTGCTCTTGATTATGGAAATGTATGTGGCAAGCTTCATTAAAATTCTGTCAAATTGAGTTCATACTGATGCTGGTCTATAATGTCTTATTGGTGTAAAAAATCCATTTTTAATATATGGCATTTGTCCACATATTTTATGAGAGCAAAAAAAATGAATTTAAGAAAGTATCTATAGTTGATACAGTTTCATGAGATATTTTAAGAATATATATCTTGCTGGTACTCTACAATTTTTAGGATCTTAAACCTGTTGTCACTCCTTTTCATATATAAGAACAAGGAGGGGGAAAGATTGAGTTTTTACTGTTAAGAAACTTAGAAGGTAATGAGATTGCCAGTGCCTTTATCAGAAACATTTTGTTCCTTGGTTTTCATTTCTATATGATTGGGAAGTTGACTGTCAATTTCACCCAGGTATAGATTTTTCTTCCAGTCAGTAAAATAGTCTAGAAAACTTGTTTTCTAAAAGGATCCCCATTGAATTTGTTTAGAGTACATATGGGCCAATTTTAAAAAGTTACATTGGTGACACTGGTTAGAATCCAAAGAAAAACCATTACCTTCAAGGGGGGAAAATCCATGCTGCCTCCATTTTTCATTCCTTCTATGTCTATTTCTTGAATAAGCATCTTGTGCATGGTGTGGGCCACAGCATATACAGCATTGTATACATGGTAACTGCCAGTACTTACAGCTATGTCAAAGAGGTACCAAGGTAACAACCCCAAGTTACCTCTAGATGAACAATTTTTTAATGATTTACAGGTAGCATTAGATATTGCACAACCAAAGTAAATTTCCCACAGTCTTGCAAGAAAAATGTCATCTGGGTATTTGGAAGGTCTCACCGTCTTTACAAACTCTTTAAAAGTAGAAATATCACCCTGGCGTTGTGAAAAGATGAGAGTCCCATGGAATGAGTCAAGAATTAAATGTCTCATAGAAGTGATGACTTCCCATTGTGAAGTGGTAACCCAGATTCTCCATGGAAGTATATATTCCCATCTTCTAAACAGCACACCTAAGGAAGAGTCAGTGTTAGCGTAAATGATAACAACTTTGGCTGGGTTTCTCATAATCCGAATAGGGTATTCATAAGCGTTTTCCAGGTCCATCATGTGAGTAACTGGGATAAATTCCATGAAGGCTACACAGACTGTGTTTCTTTCCATTTGTGGAATCAAGTCTGTGACAAAGTTAACACCATTCTCATCCTCTGAGATGACCAGCCCCACCCAATTCCATTTGAAATGGACAAACAATGAGACCATGCCTAAGGCCAAAGAAGATTCTTTGGCAGCCATCTGATACAGAAAAGGAAACATCTCAGAGTTATTCATACTTGGTTCAAAAGGTCCAATGCTCAGCTGTAAAAATGAAAGCAGGGATAGACATTAATGAGGAGGTTCTGGAAATCACAGAAACATTGCATATGAAACAGTCACTTAAAGTTTAGAGATCCAAATTTTTACTTAAAGTCAAGTCTAGTACTGAGATATGATTCTGGAAAATGAGTTGAAATACTCTCTGTTATTGTAGACCTGTGTGTATATCTTAAGGCCTGTATGTACATTTCAAGCAGAAGAAATGTGAATATAGTAATATCTCAAAGTATGTAGCTTTAAAGCTATGTATTTTAAAGGAATGTTTGGACAGCTGGTTCATTGACTCTGTGTGTGTGTGTGTGTGTGTGTGTGTGTGTGTGTAAAAGTGTGTGTGACCAGCCTTCTACAGTGCATACAGAGTATGTATTAACGTGAAGGCAAAAGAGGGCAGCAGGTGTTCTCTACTTTTTTCCACATATTCTTCTGAGGTAGGGTCTCTCTTCATCCCTGGGCTCCATGTCTTTTGCCCTGTGGAGAAGATAAAATGGACACAGGGATTATCCTGTATCTGGTTTGCTGTCATGAGTGTAAGTGTGAAGATGGCATTCGAGCTTTTATCCTCCTGATTGCACTGAAACCATTCTTGACATTTGTGCTGTATTCCAGCCCAATACTATTATTTTGAATCATGCATAATGAATCATTCCCTTATGATTTTTCATGGTTACAAATTATGGAACCAAATGAGAATAGTTTCCTTTCTTCTCATGCATCTAATCTCACCTGTGGATATTTATAAAGACTCAAAAATATGCCAATTAAGGAAGAAATTTCCCATGTTGTTCCTGTGATTGCAGCCACAGATTTTTCCTTGGTTTTGCATGTATAGTTAGGAATGAGTCTGTCCTGCCCTGTGAGCCACTTGAGGAAACTTACTACAGTCTCACTTCCAATGGCCCCAGCACTGTGAATATTATATCCGAGCGTCATGTTAGGTAAAAGTATGGGATTTCTGTTGATCTCCTCTATGGCAAAAATTAAGGCCATCACAAATTGGTAGTTTTGTGGGGCAATCCTGTGTAGAAAACATAGGAATCATTAGAGCATAATCTCAAATCACCATTGAGTCATTCAACTGAGTACATTCACTATTATATATTGAATGAACACACCCCCTCAGAGCTTCAATGTTCAAACTGCATCTTCTTTCCCAAGATTGCTCATGTGTCATTGTCACAGGTTTTTGTCATGTTTAGCAGCTCCTATGGGGACTAATGCCTTTGTAAGTATTTGAGCATAGATGAAGAAGCCTATATTTCATTCAGGAAACAACCAGAAACTACATGTTTTTCTTTAACATGGATGTCTACCTGTTATAAAACTGAAAAATATATTTAATGTGATTTGAGGGATTGGCAGTGTGTAGGTTGTGAAAGGCCAGACTGAACCAATACATACTAAGAGTTCCTGATGAAAGATGAAATGAAAAAAAGAATTCTATGCCCTTGTCCAAGGTTACACTTGTCAAAGCCTGTCTAGAGCTGGAGACAGTAATTATGAATTAGTGAAATTTGAGGTGTTTTATGATATTTTCTACTCAGTATACTTCTTGTCCACATCAATGCTTCTGTTTTCAGATTATATAATTTAATAAACTTTAAGATCTAAATAGTTTTGTGCTTTGTTTTTTAAGCAAGTTGGTCATTTGGTTCACAATTATGAAATTTTATATATTCCAAATTCTACATACTCTTTCATCTACATGCATTCCTTTGGTAGCTACTAAGTGTTCTCATTTATCTTTTTATATCTCTCTATGTATACATACACCTATATGCATAAATGTAAAAAATTTAATCTGCATTGTTGTATAATGTTTCTTGTATGTATTATTCAGAACATGATAAGAAATAGACATGCTAACATGTACAGGTGAAAAGCTGTGACACCTTAGCAAGATAAAATACAGCAAAGGTGAATGAGGAATGCTGAGTGCAGGAGGCATAGTCTTCCCCAGGAAGTGGAATATCGGTTGGGCTTCCAATATTAAATGCTTGGATCTGAAAATGCTAATATGTAAGAGCCTATACAGTTTTTAATGTTTTTCTACCTCAACAGTCCTGATACAGTTTTGTGACTCTATGAGAAAATTTTTTTTGCTCATTCTGTATCTTGTGTATTGTCCATTACACAAGTGGAGGCTTAGAAGTTAATGCTGTCCTTTTATATAAAGTGTGTTTTCCTTTGTTGCAGTGAACAGCACTGTATTTCCTTGTGAGTCTGAAGTGTTGTTTTGTCACCCAGAGCTGATTGTAGAAAGCTAGTATTTTACAATTTTACATACATTTATAAATTTGAATAAAGAAAATTTTATAAGACATAAACAAATGAATGAAATTAAGGGAAAACCAGGATGCTAATCAGTATAAAAGTCCAAAAGAGTTCCAAGAACTAGTTATTTGTAACTTGATTATGAAGAAATTTGAACACTTTGGGGTTCATGTATTTACTGAAAGAAAGAAATAGAAACATTGAATTTAGCATAATCAAATTGGAAAGGGATTCACAAGGCAATGCAGTTAGTCTATAGAGGAAATGATGATAAACCAAAACTTTAAGTTTCATATTGAGTAAATCTAATACGAAAAACATTGAAGTAAAAATAATCAAACACATATTGTTCACTGCAAAGAAGGAAAACACACTACATAGGATAATAGAAAAGTCCAAAAGAAGGAGGATAACTACACTCTAGAAAGTTATCTTCTTGCAACAAACCAAGAAGATAATAGCCACACAAATGTAAATCCCCTTCTAACAAGAAATATAACATGTAACACTATCCATTGGACATAACTTGACAGTAAAAACACATGGACTAACAGACTGACTACATAAATAGGACCCAGTATTTTGCTGCATAAGAAAAAAATCTGCTAAGACGAACTCTCAATTCTGAATATCAATGTTCCAAAAGCAAGGGCACCAACATTTATAAAAAATTTACTAAAGCACAAACACAGTGCACCACAGAAAGGGAGATTTCAACACACCACTCTCTTCAATGGACAAATCATGGAAACAGAAATTAAATGGAGAAAAAATGAAGCTAACAGAAATTATGAAACAAATGGATTTAACAGACATCTATAGAACATTTCATCCTAAAACAAAAGAATATACCATCTTCTCAGCACAGCATGGTACTTTATCAAAAATTGACCAAATAATTGGTCACAAACAGGCCTCAATATATAGAAGGAGATTGAAATAATCCTATGCATTCTGTCAGAACACTATGGACTAAGACTGTGCTTCAATAACAAGAAAAACATCAGAAATCCAACATACACATGGAAACTGAGGAATCCTCAACTCAATGACAACTTGGTCAAAGAAGAAAGAAAGAAATTAAAGACTTTTTCAGAATTTATTGAAAATGCAGTCACAATATAGCCGAACTTATGGGATACAATGAAAGCAGTGTTAAGCTCTGAGTGCCTCAAAAATGGAAAAAGCATAGACTAACAGTTTGACAGCACACTTGAAAGCTCCAGAAGAAAAAGAGGCTAATTCACCCAAGAGAGTAGACAGCAGGAAATAATCAAACTGAAAGCTGAGATCAACCAAGTTGAAACAAAAAGAACTATTCACTGGGTCAACAAATCCAGGAGATGGTTCTTTGAGATAAACCATTAGCAAACCACACCAGAAAGCAGAGAGACAGTATCCAAATCAACAAAGTCATAAATGAAAAGGGAGACAAAATTCAAGAAAGTGAGAGAGTTCAGAAAATTAACAGATCCTACTTCAAAAGCCTATACTCAACAAAACTGGAAAATCTGGAAGAAATGGACAACTTTCTGGACAGATACCAGATAACAAAGTAATAAGAGGCTCCAATAAACCATCTAAACAGTCCCAAAGCCCTTAAAGAAATAAAAGCAGCCATTAAAAGTCTACCAATCAAAAAAGTCCAGGGTCAGATGGGCTTAGTGCATAATTCTATCAGACATTCATAGAAGACCTAATATCAATAGTGTCCAAACAGTTCCACAGAATAGAAACAGAAAAAACACTACCCAATTCATTCTTTGAAGCCATAATTATGCATATGCCTAAACCGCACAAAAATCCAACAAAGAAAGAGAACTTCAGACAAATTTCCCTTATGAATATTGATGCAAAAGTACACTCATATACTTGTAAACCAAATCCAAGAACACATCAAATCTTTCCTCCATCAATATCAAGTCTGCTTCATCCCAGGGAGGCAAAGATGTTTCAATATACAGAATTTCATCAACATACTCCTCTACTTAAAAAACTCAAAGAACAAAACCACATAATCATCTCATTGGAATCTGAGTAAGCATTTGACAAAATTCAACACCCCTTCATGTTAGAAGTCTTGGAAAGATCAGGAATTCAAGGCCCACACCTAAACAGTAAAAGCAATATACAGCAAACCAGAAGCCAGCATCAAACAAAATAGAGCAAAGCTTGAAGCAATCCACTTAAAACAGGTGCTGGACAAGGCTGCCTACTGTCTCTTAACCTATTAAATATAGTACTTGAAGTTCTATTGAGAGCAATCAGACAACAAAAGCAGATGAAAGGGATAAATTTGAAAGGAAGAAGTCAAAATATCACTATTTGCAGATGATATGATAGGGACCCCAAAAATTCCATGAGAGAACTACTACAGTTGATAAACAACATTAATAAAGTGGCTGGTTATAAAATTAACTCAAACAAATCGGTAGCCATCTTCTACTCAAAGGATAAACAAGCTAAGAGAGAAATTAGGGAAATGACACATTTCACAATAGCCACAAATGGTATAACTATTTGACTCTAACAAAGCAAGTGAAAGATCTGTATGAAAAGAACTTCAAGTCTCTGAAAAAAGAAATCAAAGGTCTCAGGAGATGGAACAATCTCCTATGCTCATGGATTGGCAGGTTAATACAGTAAAAATGCCCATTTTGCCAAAAGTAAACTACAAATTCAATGAAATCCCCATCAAAATTCCAATGCAATTCTTCATAGAATTAGAAAGAGCAATTTGCAGATTCATTTGGAAAAGATAACACACCAAGATAATGAAAACTCTTCTCAACAATAAAAGAAGTTATGGGGGAATCACCATCCCTGACCTCAAGCTGTATTACACAGCAATAGTGACAAAAACTGCATGTTATTGGTACAGAGACAGGCAGGTAGATCAATAGAATTGAATTGAAGACCCAGAAATAAACCCACACAATTATGGTCACTTGATATTTGACAAAGAAACTAAAAATATTCAGTGGAAAAAGACAATCTTTTCAACAAATTGTGCTGGTTGAATTGAAGGTCAGCATGTAGAAGAACGCAAATTGACCCATTCTTTTCACCTTGTATAAAGCTCAAGTCCAAGTGGATCAAAGACCCCATATCAAACCAGATACACTGAAACTAATAGAAGAGAATGTGAGGAAGAGCTTCAAACAAATAGGCACAGGGGAAAATTTCCTGAACAGAACACCAACGATGCATGTTCTAATATCAATAATTGACAAATGGGTCCTCATAAAATTGCAAAGCTTCTGTAAGTCAAAGGACACTTTCAATAGGACAAAATGGCAACCAACAGACTTGGAAAATTCTTTACCAATTCTATATCTGATAGAGAGCTAATATCCAATATATACAAACAACTCAAGACAGACTCCAAAGAATCAAATAATCCTATGAAAAATGAGGTACAGACCTAAACAAATAGTTCTCAACTGAGGAATATTGAGTGGCTGAGAACTGTCTAAATAAATGTTCAACATCCTTAGTCATGAGGTAAATGCAAATCAAAACAATCCTGAGATTCCACTTCACACCTGTCAGAATGGCCAAGATCAACAACTCAGGTGACAACAGATGCTGGCAAGGATGTAGAGAAAGAGGAACACTCCTCCATTTTTGATGGGATTTCAAGCTGGTACAACCACTCTGGAAATCAGTCTGGAAAGTCCTTAGAAAATTGGACATAGTACTCACTGAGGACCCAAATATACCACTGAAGAGCATACACCCAAAACATGCTCCAACGTATAACAAGGACACATGTCCAACTATGTTCAGAGCAGCCTTATTTAAAATACCCAGAAGTTGCATGCCCTTCAACAGAAGAATGGATACAGAAAGTGTGGTACATTTACACAATGGAGTACTACTCAGCTATCAAAAACAATGACTCCATGGATTTCATAGGCAAGTGGATAAAACTAGAAAATAACATCCTGAATTAGGACACTCATTCACAAAAGATCATACATGGCATACACTCACTGCTAGGTGGTTATTAGCTCAAAAGCCTGGAATACCTGAGAAAAAATTCACAGATCATATGGAGTTCAAGAAGAAGGAAGGCCAAAATGCAGATGATTCATTCCTTTCCATAAAGGAGCACAAAATACTTTCAGGAAGAAATACAGGGACAAATAGTGGATCAGGGGATGATGAAAAGGTCATCCAGAGACTCCATACTTTGGGATTTATCCCATATGCTGCCACCAAACTCAGTCACTATTGCTGATGCCAAGAACTGCTTTCTGACAGGAGGCAGATATGCCTGTCTACTGAGAGGCTCTGCCAGAGCCCTACTGGTACAGATGAGGATGGTTGCAGCTAACCATTGAAAAAAAAAAAAATGCTTAAGGAGTTGAAGGGGTTTGCAACACCAAGGAAACAACAATATCAACCAATAAAATATCCAGAAGGGATTAAACCACCAAAATAAAATTAATAAAATATGTCCAATATCATTGGGAGGAAAAGCCCTTGATCGTGTGAAGGCTTGTTTCCCCAATGTATGGTAATGCCAGTGCGCTGAGGATGGAGTGGGTGGGTGGAAATGGGAGCATCCTCATAGAAACAGGGGGAGGGGGAAGCGGATATGGGAGAGGGCAGACAGGGGATAACATTTGAAATGTACATACATAAAATATCCAAGAAAAATAAAATTAATAAAATTTGATCTTGGGGAAAGCTGTATGATAAAGGTAAGAAGATCCCTAGAAGAAGAAAAATGAAAAATATATCTAAATAATAATCAACACTGAAGCCATTGAAGATATTACAACATGCAGTATTAAGTATTCAAGTTACTTTTCATATTTTGTACATGAAACTCAGCACTCCAGCTTCAATAATATTTATAACTTATTTTAATAGATGGTTAAATTTTATGTATACTAAAAATTTCTTTAAATATATTTATGATTTGTTACTAGTACCTGTTTGTTTTACATCATTAATATTTTGTATGAGTATACATTCAAGATTATATAAAAATTTCTTGCTAAGAGCCATAAAAGGAAAACATTGAATTCCTGGTATATTATATATCAGGAATACATACATATATATATAATATTATATACAATATATATATTGTATATACAATATATATATAGTATTACATCATTCCATGCATTGGATGTAGGACTTTCATGATAAGGTCAACTCTTCAAGTATAAGTAAGATAATAACTGTGATTCTCTGTGTTATGTATTATCCAAAGTTTTGGAATGGAATGATGTTCTCATTGTATTTGAAGAATAAATTCCTCAGCTGGACTAAATTCCATAATTAGGAAAAAAGAGTTGATTTACCATTTCCTCCACAGACCAACTGTATTGCCTTGTGAATCCCTTTCCAATTTGATGATGCCAGGTTCAATATTTTCATTTCTTTCTTTCTCAGTAAATTTATGAACCCCCAAGTGTTTGAAATTCTTGATAATCAAGTTACAAATTACTGGTTGTTAGAACACTGTTGGACCTTTATACTGATTTATGTCCTGGTTTCCACTTGAATTCATTCATTTGTTTATGTCTTGAGGAATTTCCTTTATTAAATTTAATCAATTAATTTAAAATTATAAAATACCAGATTTCTAAGGATCCATGAGCACTTATTTTAACAAATGAGAGATATAAAATTTCTGGAATGTGGCTACGGCATATGGGTTCATTCAATCCTTCAAAATTGAATTCATCAAGTATACTGTGTATGTATATTCTGAGGATTAAACAGATTTCTCTGGACAAGTAATTACCACTGCCAATAAAGTGTGTGAGAAAAGAAATCATCCTTTTCTTTTAATGATTAACTTGATTAATTTCTTTAATATGACAAATAGATAGATACCAGTGATGGTAGGAGACAGGCTCTACTGAATCAGATATTCTGAGTGCGGGATTCCCAATGATCCTGGTCTTTTCCAAGAAGTCTGTGTCTATAGCACACTTCACAGTTCCTGAGGTCCACATATTGGAGCAATGAAATAAATATGAACATTGTAAACCTCTAGCGATGGAATGCATACTCTTTTCCTCTATCATATCTTACAGGGGAAACAAACATTTGAAATGCTAGAAAATAAAAAGTTCATATTGTGGTTGCAGAAATGGTGTGGCAGCAGACCACACGAAACTCAAGAAGAAGGATGACCAAAGTGTGGATGCTTCAGTCCTTCTTAAAAGGGGGGACAAAAATATTCATAGGAGGGGATATTGAGACAAAGTTTGGAGCAGAGACTGAAGGAATGGCCATTCAAAGCCTGCCCCACCTGGGGATCCAGCCCATATATATATATACACCCAACAAAACTAGAGAATATTGATGAAGCCAAGAAGTGCATGCTGACAGGAGCCTGAAGTAGCTGTGCTGTGCCCTGAGAGGCCATTGTACACTTTGCTGAAGGAACTGAAGGTGCTTGCATGACAAAGTCACAACCCCAAGACTAAACATGGAGGCATATGTAGCAGAAATGCTAGCAGCACACCAGTGTGGAAATTGTTGAGAACTGTGTTCTGTTGGAGGAGAAACACCCTTATAGTAGCAGGGAAGATGGATGGCATGGGGTTTATGGATAGGAATCCTGAAAGGAAAAACATTTGAAACATAAATTAAAAAATATCAAACCCAAGAAAAGGAAGGAAGGAAAGGAAGGGAGGAAAGAGAGGAGAGAGAGAGAGAGAGAGAGAGAGAGAGAGAGAGAGAGAGAGACAGGAGGAGGTACAGAAAGTATTGAAGACCTGGGTGAAATGAATCCCAACATTATAAATACAAAAATTTCCTGAACTCCACAAATAGCCAACCCCACAAGACACACACACACGCACAAGAACAACACATACACACCAACCAACCAACATTCTTAAACATTTTGGTTAACAACTAAGTCACAACCCCAAGACTTAAACACCACACACAAGTAATCACACTATACAGTCACACGTATATACACATTCTCCTAGATACATTCTCAAACACACTCATTTGGCTCCAGCTGACACCCATACAGATATGTAACAGAAGACAAGTTCTTTAAAACACATTAAAATAAATTCCCAAGAAAAGAATGAAGAAATTTATTTTATGAAACCAGTATTTAAAGATAGTATGTACAAAAAAAGACACATTTAATGTTTTGTGAAGAAAATTAAAAATTTCTCCCTTGATTTTATGGGTATATTTCTTTTACAATAAAAACACTTATCTAGTGCAAATGAAATGCCAAGACCTGATCATCCAGTGTATGGGAAATGTTAGAGCACATTCAGGGAGGTGGGAAGGGGATGGGGTCATAGATGGTTGGGGAGGGATAACACCCTTATAGTAGCAGGGGGAAGGTGGTAAAGAATTATTATATAGGTTTTGTGGAGCTAAAATAGGGAAATTTTGGACTGAAAAATGGGAGTTTCCTGGAAAGGGAACAAAAACACAAAAACATTTGAAATATAAATTAAAAAATATCAAACTCAAGTCAAATAAAGAATGGAAGGAAATAAGGAACAGGATTAGGTAATAAATATTAAATGGGAAATATGAATATAATCACATAAAGAAATAAGAGATAGTAGGGGGAGAGAAAATATTAAACAAGCTCACTAGGTTAAGGCTAAAAATGAAGGACTTAATCATTTAAACTCGTAGTCAGAGACAGAGAATAGCACATTGCAATGACAATATGGAATCATAATTTGTCCCATGTGGAAGAATTACAGATAGTAAAATGTCTGTCTCTCATACACACACACACACACACACACACACAACAGACATGCTAACAGAAAGTAAAGGAGAAGGCAAATGTATTAGCACAGATAGTAAAATGGAAACAGACATGACAGAAAGTAAAGGAGAAGGCAAATATATTAGCAAAAGTTAGGAGTTGTGGGGGAAGATCAGAGAACCTAAGCATGTAGGTTGAATTTCTGTCTAGATATCTAGAAAGGCAACACCTGACACATCTGTGTCTGACAGGAGGAGCAATTACTGCTCTCTGTGGCACCTTCTCTGCTCACAGCACCAGAAGTCACCTGTTCAAATTCTGTGCAAGTCTGTTTCATTCTTTTAGTAAAGAGTTCTCTGATTGCTGTGGTGACATTGCTAAGCATCAAATGAATGTTCCTATACAGGTATACTTCAGATCCTAGAGAAAATTTAAAGATCACTGCTGTCTGCTCATAGTGCCTAGACTACCTGTCCTGTAATACCAATGTGTTTGAAGACAGCTGGAAGGAAATAATTATCTTCAAAGAGTTTGAAATAACTAAATAGAATAGGTAGTCTCCTGAGAAATAGGGCACAGTCAGCACAGTCCCACCCAATTGTACCAGCATTAGGAAGTGCACAGAAGGAGTATTCAGTGGAGAGTGTTTGTAAAATGGACAGTTTTATCACCCTAAGTGCTGAACTGTACCTGTCCCACAAGACAGTATTCTAAGTGACATCATTCATCCTCCTGTGTGACAGAAGTGTTGGACCTGGCTCGAGATTGATTTTCTTCTCAGAGTACACCCATAAAAAGAGAAGATAATGGATGGAAAGAGAAACTTATTTGATGGAAGAAGTGCTATTGGGAATAAATAATGAGATGGTTAAAGTTGCACACTGGAGAATGTGGTTAGGTAGATCAGGCAGCAGACACTTACCGTGCACTGACGTCTATGTTCTCTGCCCCTTCAGTGTGTTGGGAGGTTTGATAGGTATAAAGTGGTAAGAATGCACTGATCACCATATCCCCATCCTGGTATACATTGTCTATGAAAGAAACAAAACACTCATGGGTGAACAATCTGCACAAGAGCATAGGAAGCTTCAGGGTAAAAAAGAAAAAAATCCAAGTGGGCATTGTCAGGGTTTCTTTGAGCACAAACGTAATCTGCCGTTAAGCCAGGTGCTCACATTCAGTAGCTGAATGTGTGGGCCCTTCTGTGGGTTTATAAGAGTTACAGACACAGGAGTCCCTTGAACTACCTAGTCATTGCAAGACAGTTTTTCCAGTCCCCTGGAGAAAATTTCAACGCTTTGTACCTTCAGGCTTCACAGCTGAGGTCTTCTCTAAAAGTGACAAACACTTGTTGAAAATCCATGGCTGAGATTCATCTCATGCCCTCGTAGAATTCTGTATTATTCTTATGCCATTCAAGTCCAAGAATAAAAAAAGAATCCAATACAAATGGGGAAGATTGGTTCTTCTACAGGTGTCCATATGCTATTGGCACAAACACCATTTGATAAGAAGAAATTAGTATATACTTGAAGATTCAAAGTTAGATTGGTGAAGAAAGGATCTATCCTGAAAAGGTCTCTCTACATAAATAGGGAACAGTGCCCCTCTCTGTTCCAGAGAAAGAGGGTCTTGTATAAAATGTTTAGTGGAGATATTCTGCTTTCACCAGGATTCCCAGAATCTACACAGATTTCACAGCAGAAGATACTCATTTCCTGATTGATATGCATATGTACATCATATACATATATGCTATATATACATTTACATCTGCATGTACATCTACATAGTGTCACCATTTTCCATTAAATACTAAGGCAAGCTGGAACCAGTGTAGTTGGTTATTACTTTGAGATACCTGAGAATGTTGTTTTGATTAGGATTTGTTGTTGTGTAAGGACTTTGCAAGTTTGGCCTAGAAGTGCCATTGAGAGTTGAAAACACATTATTTTTTTCTGGAGGAGGTTAAAAGATAAAAATTGAAAGGCGTTCATAGAGCAAAGGATTGACTTGTGGATTTTAGAGGAAACAAAGACTGAATGTTTTTATGTGAAAAATCTAATGTTCTCGTTATTTGGGGCCAAAAAGTCAGCTTTAATTAACAAGCTACTCGAAATACTGAAGTAAATCATTTGCTTTGCTGGGAGACTGATTAGTTTGAGCTGAGAAACCAGTGTTGAGTAAGAAGAGACCTACATTTTGAGGGAAAATCTAATGGTAAGTATTTTCTGAGTGTGAGTACAGAAGCTATGTTTTATACATGACCAATGTTGGGCCTTATACTGGAAGCCAAACTTGAAAATTTAAGAGACTTCAAGTGTTGGTTTTGAATTTATGAAGGGATCAAGGGGAGAGGCTGAGGTTTGACAATCTGTGGCAGGGCTAGAGTCCTTAAAAAGCACCCTGGAGAGACTATTGTATAAATTATAGTCCAGTTGCAGTAAGGGAGTCCAGCAGTTTTAGAGATTCTGTTACCATGGCATGAACAACAAGAACAACAACAGCAGTAGAACACAGTCAGCCAGAGCCGAAGACAATTAGTGTGTTCTGCAGAGAGTAGAGCTGGAGCATTGGTCCATGGTCCTTGGAGGAACCTAGAAAACATGACTAACTCCCAGACAAATGGATATTGATTTATTCCTCATAATTTCTCTCTTACTGTCTCCTCTCTTTCCATCACATTACATTCCCACAACTTTTCTAGCCTCTAGTGACCACTGTTCTTCACACTATTTCTCTAGAAACAGAAAGATAATCACTTACATACAAATGAAATGCGTATTTTTGTGTCTGTTCTATAAAACAACAGTGTTTCCTTTTCTTCCTAACACAATTTGCTGTACACCCTTATGCTTTTTTGTTTATATATGAATAATACTTCATTATGGAAACATATATTTAAAGAGAACAGAAATTCAGTCTTGATTTCAGTACTTTCTTTTTCCGTTTTAATTTTGTGTTTTTAATCCAGTTTTATAATTGAGTTTGGTCAGTTCAGATATTTGAATTCATATTCAACTTCTAACAAAATTGTACATATTTTCTTTATAATGTAATATATTAAAAAAGTTTACCCTCCTATCATCAAAAGGCACGAAACTCTATGAAAAATCACACATATAATCTTAAGATAAGAGTACTATGTGTATATCTGGCACCATAGAACACTTAATACATATATTTCTTCCAAACTATATGTAAACAAGTCTTTGATCTCTATATGTATAATGTGCGACATGAGCATATGGTGAACCATGGTGGAGAATAAATTTTCAGTTCCTTCTCTGAAATTCATTTAAAATAATTTTGATGGTGGAAACAATCCTCAAATGCCCACATATTATGTTCTATGAGTATGACAATGTAAAAATACTGGAATCAAATGTTGGTTAAAATGTTTCTAAGAAGTATGCCAACGAGTTTCCCATACCTCTTTCCCTCTTTTCCCCAGTAATTTATCCATTCTGGATTTTTGTAAAATGTTTGACGAAAATTGTCTTGATTTAACTTTATATCCAAGACCTTATGGAAAATCCAAGATGTTTACAATGTAATATTCTGCATCTAGGTTTCTTTTCTAGTTCAGATTTCCATAGTCTCCAGAAGAATTGTTAAAAATGCATCTTAAATTTGAAGTGTAGACTAAAAAGCTGCAAATTTGAAAAACAAAGACTAAAGTTACCCCTTTTATCTTTAGGAATTTTCTTAAATTAAATGTTAAAGCTGCAGAAATAAAAATGTAAATATTATAGGGAAATAATTCCTGAATCATGGGAAAATGTTAATAATTCTCAGGAGCACATGCTCTAATACAATGATAAAATTCAGTAAACATGGGAGACATAGACACTGAGAGATTTTTGGTTTGAAGCAAAGACCAGCTCCAACAATTTTATGTTTTCTCATAAACACTTAATACTACATAAGACAAAGTTTTTTTCTATTAGAACAAAATCCTTACAGCCACAAACTTACACATGTTCTAGGAACAGCACAAAAAATTATTCTTAAGCTAACATTGAAATCATTGCTTGAATCCCCAACCATTTTGCATATCTACTGGCACTGTCCTTGTTCAGCTCATGTTTGGAAGCCATGTTGGTAAAAACAATGTATTTTAATTCTGACATTAATAGAACATAATAACACAGCACCTCCTGATCCTCCAGGCATTTTTAGATTTATCCTATTTCTTAGTCAATGTTTCCTCAGGTTTAGGTGCCAGAATGTTTTTACACATATGCATTGTGACTTGAGTACCCTGACATTTTGTGTTTTGATTGTTTTCTCCGTTTCTAGAATCACATCTCTATCTTTTGCAAAGAGAAGTGTTCTTGGTGATGTATAGGAAAATACCATGTGTGTCAAAGGATTGGGAGCTAGGAGACTTCCAGGAAATGTGTTTTTTGTTTGTCTTTGTGGAGTGTTAAGAATACATCAATAAATATGGTCTTCACTAGTTCTGTCCACTCACCTGTAAAGTTTATGATTTCATTTGTCTTTTGTTGGTTCAAGAAATAGCTATAAAACTTGCTGTTTTTGTTTAGTATTAATAACATGCATACCTTTTAGTACTGAGAAGTAGGCCTTCAATAATAACTTAGGAATCTCATGTTTATGGACGATGTATTCCCCCTCCCAATAGTACTTATTTGCCTTTATCTATTCGTGTAGGGTTGGGGATTGTGAGATTTGTCCTTTTTGCTTTGTGCTACCCATTAATGTTGTCATTGTGAATGTCATCTTTTAGGCAGCCATATTGTTGAAATTTCATATATCATTTCAACATAGGGAAATAAAGCCTTAGATACTGAGACAGAGAGACAGTTGTCTAGGCAGGCCTTTCTCACAGTGAACTTGAGCTCAGGTCCTAGCACAAGTATCAGACACTCAGGAGCCACATCAAACTCCAGGGCCAGGGATGAAATACTTCTGGCCTCTGAATATATGTACATTCATGCAATCTCCCCTTACACACACACACACACACACACACACACACACACACACAAAGACCCTTATTACATATAATAATGTAATAATCAGGCATAGATTCATAATGTGGAACAAATAAAAGTCATGATTGGTTAAGCATTCATTGCCATAAAAAATTTCATATATTAACAATAACTTCTGCTCAGAAACTTTCATTTTAGAGCAGATATATTTCAGGTATTCAGTACTAACACACGACGTGTGGTTACATGACGAACATGGAAAGCATCCGGAAGTAGAGCAGCAACGTTTCCAATCATCTCACTCAGATTAATGTGAGGGAAAACACTGTTGTTTGCTTGTGTCCATATGAGCACTCCTTTCCTTCACAGAGTCCTGCACATTGGCACCTCACATTTTGGGGACATAGGGAACACTTAAAGAACAAACATTTGTTTTCCATCTGATGTATGGTATTGTCTAAACAGTGACTGACATAGTATGTTACCTAACTTTGATACTAATAAATTATTTTTAAAAATTCTTCCATGGGTCCTGTATAGTACATAGCAATTTCCTCTGACATTGTCCTCTGAGCTAGGAACCAAATGTTCAATTTTTTCCCACATAACATTTTAATAGAATCTCCTGGAGTTTTCCGTGATCAACTCCTATCATAATCCCTTTTCAGTCCTTCCATTTTTTCTCTTCCTTGTGATTCACCCTCCCCAAAACAAGCAGGCCCACTGATGTTATCCATATCCTCACTGGAGCATGATCAAATACTCAGTGACCTGAGTGTCTAAATAGGACTGTGTCCTTCCCCTTCCAGACCTCTACCAGAAGCCATCAATTGAACAGAGCCACTTCTCATTAGTTCCATCACCATCACACTTTTAACAATTATCTTCTGTAGATTCTTGCCTAGTCTACTATATCTTACAGGTTTTATTTAAGTTATTTTACTTTAAAAATTCATTTTACATCATCATCACAACTCCTCTCCTTCCTCTCTTCTCAGTCCCACCCTTACAAAAATGTCCCCCATTGCCCCTTCTCTAGTTCTCAGAGTTCCGCCCCATTTTATGCCATATGGTCTCACCAGAAGTAGCCACATTCACTCCCAATGAGCCCCAATTAAGCTGTTCAAGTTAGGAGAAGGAGATCCAATGGCAGAGAAGAGAGACAGAGACAACCCATGCACTATTTGTTATGAGACCCACATGACTACCAAGCTTCACATTTGCTACAAATGTGTAGAGGGTATAGGTCCAAGTACTGTATGCCCCCCAGTGGGTGGCCAAGGCACTGTGGGCCCCCATGGCCCCAGGTTAGTTGACTAGGTGAACATTGTTGGCCTCTCTGACATATTGACTTCTAGCCCCCAATCTTACCAAAGAGTCTCCGGACTCTGTCTGTCCTTTGATTTTGGGTTCCTGTATCTGCCTCCTTGGATATATTGTGGGTGATGGATTGATGTTTTCCTCCCTCCTCTAAAAATCCTTCCTAACTACAGGAGGTGCCCAGTTCAGTCTCTATCTCTTTCCGGTAAGAATCTAAGATAAAGTCATCCACATAGATTCCCAATCTCCTCTCCCATATGAGGCCTTCATAAAGTCACTAGATATCACCCCAGTTTCTCTTCTTGGACTGAGGCTTTGAGGTGTAGGGATCGTGACTGATGTCTTCCATATTTCTTCCTTTTAACTCATCTGTGTCTCATCAATATCACTTCAAAAGTATCCTCCTTGTTACTCAAAGTCAGCAACAGCTCTAACCATGCATCTCCATAGGGATTCTCATGGGAGTAGAGATCATGAACATGACACCTGCTGCAGCAGGATCCCAGACACAGACAAGACCCAGACCCTAGAAATCAATAAGGTCTTAGAAAGCAGTGAAGTCTGCCCACATCAATATGGCACAATGTAGCAGAACTGATTTTGGTGCAGCTTCAGGAATCATTTTCCACACATACATGCCAATTCCCAGCAGAGTTTCACTGATTGAGTTCTAGGCAGGGTCTGGCCTGGCTGTTCAGCCCAACTGTCCTTGCTTATACCAGGTCTCTCAGCATTTTCTTGGTAGGAGCAAAGAGACACAGAAAGGCTAACAGATTCAGTGGGAAAACTGCAGATTTTAATGTATGCCCATGTTCCATAGCGTCAAAGAATGATTTTTCTCCTGGAAGGATGACCCAAAACACAAGTATAAATTCAAGGTTACTTACATTGACCAAAGCATAGGGCAATGATGAAAAAAGAAAGAGCAACATTGATTTTATCTGGGCTTGATCTTCGGATATACATCTCTACCTGCAACCTCAGATCTATGTTCTACTCTCCAGGCCATAGCTCAGCCTGCATCCTGGGAGGTCTGCTGTCAACGAGTTCAACCAGAGGAGATACCAGCTCCAATCCCATGCTACATGGAACCAAGGCAAGCCCAGCAGGCTGTAAGAATGCTCCCTCTGCTCTGTGCTCCATCTTCTTGTCCACACCTCTACTTGCTATTGAGGATCTCCATTTCCTATCCAAGAATGACCTTGAAGTCTTACATATCCCCTTCAGTTCTTTGCATGCCAGGCAAGTGAGCACTCAAGAACAGGAACCACATCTTTAGCGTCAGTGATACCCACAAGGATGCTCTACTCCAGATTATCTTTACTGTCTGCCATCTCTAGGTAAAGGTCATCTGCTTGTTAACCTACCCAAGAAGGAGCTGGGACTGACAATATTGTCATTGTCAGATGCTGGATCCAAGCATTTTTACACAATAGGCTCTGGTGAATTCTCCAGGATCCTACCTGCCCCATGTGGCCTTCCAAACTTCTGCTCCCTGCTGGCTCCTTAATCCCAAGTCATGGTCTCTGTCCTAGCGCCTGGACTCAGCAGAATCTGCTTGGGACCCTTCTCTTGGGTATGATTCTGTCCAGTGTGGTTTAATCAGTCTCCTGGACTGCCACCCTGTTTTTCCAATAGCAGTGACTCTGCCATGTAGCCATGTTGCTTTCTCAGGGGCAGGGCACTTTCTGTGGAAGCACAGCCTGTGGTTTTGCATGCACACAGGGAGCTTTTGTGAACCATGTGACCATGGGGTATGTCCAACTGGACAGTGGGAACCCAGAGTCCAGTGGCACATGTGTGCCCTGCCATGCACAGAATAAATATTTTAAAAGGAAAACAATTAAACCCATATTGGTCTAGGCATGTTCATGCATGCCCTCAATCATCATGTATGGGAGACAGAGACAAAGGATAGTAGATCCTTATAAGTTTCATGATAGCCTGATCTGCAAGGGCTATACAGTGAGATCTTTTTTCAAAAACCAAAACAAAATCAAAGACCAAAACAAGGAGACAGAAAAACCCAACCAAACAACAAAACCTACGAACAAAAAACACAAGATGTCTCTTCATGTTGGATGGTGTATTGAGTAGTAATGCCTGAGGTTGCCCTCTGGCCTCCATATACATGAACACACTCTTGCACATACATGCATCTTCATGCTGACAAGAATCATGCAAGGACCCTTTCACAGCTCTTATGCCACCAAATGTCTACCAGATTCCATCCTGAGTAACTACGGCCCCACCCAGCCCAAGATCAGTGATTGTTCAGACTTCAGTGTCCACAGCATTCAGATTTTCTGATTTTGTACCCAACTTGGTTGTATAATGGTAGCAGTGGGATAGAAGAGGCTGAACATTTCCTTTTTGTCTGTGACCCTCCATTCCAGAGACATCCCTCAAATACCACATACTACAGTCTCTGTGGGCCATGACCCAGCAGATAACCTCATTAAGCGCCCCAACTATTCTCTATTCTTGTCATTACCTCCTTACCCACATGATCAATGATCTTCCTTTTTAAGTGACAACACACAGACACAAAGTGTGTCTCCAAACTAAGCCACCCAGACTGGGGCATGGGGAAAGTAGTGGAGATGCTAGAGAGGGTGGTAGAAGGAGTTGGCAGGTGGTCCAGACAGGAGGCTCAGGCTGAAACTGAAGCTTTACAATGGCATAGTTGCCCTGCTGCCATCTGACCTCATGTTTCTCCCCTAGGATGACATCATCATCTTCATCTTCCTTATCTGCTGCCCACCTCAGCATTAGTACCTGTCTGTACCTCTCCTCAGAGTATCCCCAGGAAGGGACTCTATACTGTGTCCTAAAATCCCAGTGAGTGCAACTTGTTTCAGCTCAGCTCCTCTGGAATGAGGTCTCCCAACTTCTGCTGAATGCCAAGGACATTTATATGAATCACTGAGTTTGTGTTCACAGAAACAAAGAAACTCCCCCTCCCTCCTCAGTGTTATGCATGTATTTTAAAGAGCCAAACTAACACCAAAGAAATGAACAAAAACAAAAGAGTATTAATAACCAGGCTTGGATGTCAGGACTTCATCCCATTCTGTCAGATACAGCAGCAGGGGATTCTCTGAATTTCAGGGCCACCTTAGAGACCTCATTCTCAAAGACAAAACAAAACAAAACAAAACAAAACAAAACAAAAAACAACCAAACAAAGAAAAACTAAGATATTGACAGTCACCAACATTCTTTATGAGGATCTGGAGAGATAACTTGTAGGGTCCTCAGGGTCTCCACCTCAAACCAAAAGGGAACTAACAGATGACCATATTCCATGACCTTTTTGATGATTTAGAGATTTGGTTCACTTTGCTGTTGGTTTCATGATGAAATTTCATGTAATGCAGGCTGGCCTCAAAGAGGTGCTAAGAATAGCCTTCAATTCAGTGATTCTCAGCCTTCCCAATGTAGTGACAACTTTTCCCCATTTGGCTGACTCCAATCACAAAATTAATTCATTTTTATTACATAACTATTATCCATCTATTATTGTGATCATAGTAGAAACATCTTTCATGCAGGATATCTGATATGCCACTCCTGTTAAAGGGTAGTTCTACCCTGTAAGAGGTTGTGACGCACAAGTTGAGAAGCAGTGCTCAACTGATAATCTTCCCATTACTATCTGTCAATAGTTGGGATGACGTGCATGTTATGATGCCCAATTTCCTCTGGTACCTTTTTCTACTGACTAACTCAGGTCAGGGAACACACATTAAAAACACTGTTACCAGTGCAGAAGCTAATGATTTTTCCCAGTTGGACCATAATGTTCACTTGTGGCAGATCAGAGATCCAGTCTCTTTAAGTGTCTTCAACAGGGGATTAAGTATCTATGTGATGTAAGAATGTTGACTCTGTGTAAGTCTTCACTGTGAGCGTTTCTGTGTTTTTCCATTTGAACAATGGGAAAGAACCTGGGAATCAATAAGACCATTTGAGCAACTTCTTTAAGGCACCTTGTTGGTGTGTGCACATGCCTGTGGCATGGACCTAAAAAATGGACTCCTATAGATGACTGGACAGACCACAATCATGACATCCTTCGTGTGAACACTTAAAGAATGTCCAGAGGAGACACAGCTCCAGGGCCCATGGCTCAGGGAAGGAAAAATGTGAGTTCACAGGATCTCTTCTACATTGAGTCCTGTGGAGAAATAGGCTTCTCTGAGGTGTTTTCAGTGAAACAGCTGCCTTTCACTGGGGGTTAGGAGGCAGTGTTAAGGGGTGTATGAACCCTCCTGAGTGATTATTCGTTGCAGAGGGGACTATACAGTATTGACTGGTGCTGGGTTTCTGGTAAATCTTCATTTGCATAAAGAGAAATTCCAGGTGCTTGCTTGTCATGTCCTATTGGGAAGAAAGGAAGTTAACCTATAAGTTGGCCATTTTGTTGTGACTACTTCAAGGAAAGTGGTGGTGGGGTCGTACAGTCTCCTTGCTCCTGAACATGCTGACCCAGAGCAAGAAAAAAACATTCCTAACTCTGCTGTTCTCAGGATGTTGTTTTCAGGGTTTGAACACAATTGTATTTTCTCCTTGCCCTGAAATGTCTCCCCGAGTTGCACAATGTTCTCTCCCACACTTATTAAAAAGTATCATTAACTCCAAGACCAAACAGGGAACAGCACAGTCAGGCTCTCAGAACCAGAGACACACAGGAAGACATGGGTTCTGAGGACTGGACATCAGAGCCCACATGGCAGAAGAGGGGTTATCTTCCTATCCCTGCCAGAGAACAGGGATGTTTCACAAAACAATCCTGCAGCCATTCATGTTGTGATTCCCAGAATAACAGAAGAAGAATTTGTAAATTGAGATCCTGATGTGTGGTCACCAATCACTACACTGATGTTAACTCTCTTTCCTGGTGAAAGAACCAGGCATTTGTTGGTCTGTTAGCTGGAAACAAAACCTGTCTCACCAGGAACCTGTGGGTGACCCTGAGAGGCAGAGGACCATTGTCCAGAGTCAGTTTTACCTGTAATCCATTTGGGTCCACAGGAGTTACACCCAGGACATTGGGCTAGGCAGCAGGCTGCATTTCCCACTGAGATATCTCACTGGCACATACTATTGTTTTTCCAATAATATATAATTGGAAATACTTCCCTTCAAATAAATTTAAAAGATATTATGAACATGATTTATCACCTTGAGTAATCCCCCTTGGATTTTTTCTTTGCTTTTCGGTTTTTGTTTTATTGGATACTTTTGATTTGCATTTCAAATGATATCCCCTTTCCTGGTTTCCTGTCCATAAGCCCCCTAGCCCATCCCCCTACCCTTCTATAAGATTGTGCCCCCTCCCCAGACACCTCCCATTTCTGCCTCTTTGCCATGACATTTTTCTACACTGTGGTCTAACCTTGGCAGGAACAAGGGCTTCCCGTCCCATTGATGCCCCAAAGGGCCATCCTCTGCTACATATGAAGCTGAAGCCATGTGTCTGATCATGTGTAAGCTTTGGGTAGTGGTTGAATCCCTGGGATCTCCTGTTGGTTGGTATTACAGTACTTATGGGGTTGCAAGTCCTTTCAACTTTTTTAATCCTTTCTCTAATTTCTCCAATGGGGACCCCATTCTCAGTTCAATGATTTGCTCCTAGCATTTGCCTCTGTATTTATCATGTTCTAGCTGAGCAGCTCAAGAGTCAGGTATATCAGGCTCCTGTCAGCATGTACTTCATGGCTTCATCAATATTGTATAATTTTAGTAGTTACACACACACACATACACACACAGACACACAGACACACAGACACACAGACACACAGACACACAGACACACACAGACACACACACACACACACGCACATATATATATATATATATATATATATATATGCGGGTGGCTGGCTGTGAATGGCCATTCATTCAGTCTCTGCTCCAAATTTTGTCTCCATATCCTCTCTTATCAATATTTTTCTTTCCAGTTTGGATGTTCCTCAGAAAATTGGATGTTGTACGGCCTGAGAACCCAGCTATACCACTCCTTGGCATTTACCCAAAAGATGCTTCAACATACAACAAAAACACATGCACCACTATGTTCATAGCAGCCTTATTTATAATAGCCAGAAGCTGGGAAGAACCCAGATACCCTTCAACAGAGGAATGGATACAGAAAAAGTGGGACATCTATACAACGGAATACTACTCAGCTATCAAAAACAATGACTTCATGAAATTCATAGGTAAATGGATGGAACTAGAAAATATCATCCTGAATGTGGTAACCCAATCACAAAAAAAAACACAACACACACACACACACACACACACACACACACACACACACACACACACACACAAGGTATGCACTCATTGATAAGTGGATATTAGCCCCAATGCTCAAATAACCCAAGATGCACAGAACACATGAAACTCAAGAAGGATGACCAAAATGTGGATGCACCACACCTTCTTCAAAAGGGGAACAAAAATACAAATAGGAGGGGATATGCAGGCATAGTTTAGAACAGAGACCAAAGCAATGGCCATTCAGAGCCTGGGTCACATGTGGCCCATACATATACAGCCACCAAAACTAAATAAAATGGATGAAGCTAAGAAGTGCAGGCTGACAGGAAACTGATTCAGATCTCTCCTGAGAGACACAGCCAGAATATGTCAAATTCAGAGGCGAATGCTGGCAGCAAACTACTGAGCCAAGAACAGGAGCCCGTTGGACGAATCAGAGAAAGGACTGAAAGAGCTGAAGGGGTTTGAGATCCCATAAGAACAACAATGCCAACCAACTAGAGCTTCCAGGGACTAAGCCACTACCCAAGACTATACATGAACTCACCCTGGGCTCCAAATTCTAATATCAATGAATAGCCTTGTAGGGGCACCAGTGGAAGGGGAAGCCCTTGGTCTCTCAAAGACTGGACCCCCAGTGTATGTGATTGTTGGGAAAGGCGAGTAATGGGGGGTGGATTGGGAGGGGAATGCCCATATAGAAGGGGAGGAGGAGGGCTTAGGGAGCTGATGGCCTGGAAACTGGGAAAGGTAATAACATTTGAAATGTAAATAAGAAATATCTAATTTAATGAAAACAGAAGAAAAAAGAAGTCATTGATTTTATTAGATGAGCAGCACTCCATTGTGTAGATGTACTACATTTTCTGTATCCATTCCTCTGTTGAAGGGCATCTAGGTTCTTTCCACTATGAACATAGTGGAGCATGTGTCTGTGTTGTATGTTGGAGCATCACTTAGGTAAATGCCCAGGATTGGTATAGCTGGGTATTCAGGTAGTTCTATATTCAAACATCTGAAGAATCTCTAGACTGATTTCCAGAGTGGTTGTACCAACTTGCAATCCCACCAACCATGGAGGAATTTTCCTCTTTCTCCATATCCTTGTCAACATCTGCTATTCACCTGAGTTTTTATCTTAGCCATTCTGAGTGTTTTGTGAGGCCCATTTTTCAATTCTTATACTTGGAGTATAAGCCATTGGTGTTTTGTCAAGAAAACTTCTCCAGTGCCCATGTATTTTAGGCTGTTCTCTACTTTTCTTCCTAGTAGTTTGAGTGTTTATGGTTTTATGTGGAGGTCTTTGATCCACTTGGACAGGGCGACAATAATGTGCCAGTTTGCATTCTTCTACATGCTGACCTCCAGTTGAACCAGCACCATTTTTTAAAAAATTCATGTCTCCAGGAGTCTGAAGAAGATGGTTAAGTTACAACTAATTTAGAAAAGAGATTCCTGAATATTGGTGCTTAAGTTACTATCTCTTTATAGTCACCACTGAAATCTTGTCCATGGGATATAGTTCCAAGCATTGAGATGGATCTTTCCTATTAGTTAGTTAGTTAGTATGCTCTGTCAATACTATCATACATATACCAGAAACATGATTGTATTGTGATGTTATATTCTAGTAAATTTAACATGTCATGTAGTCATGACTTCTGATGTTGTATTCATCTGACTGGAAAGGAACATGCTCTTTAGTATTGCAAAGTTGCTGAAGTTACAAATAATCAGACATACAAAAAATTTTAATTTCAAATATTGTATGGAAAACTTTTAGTTTGGCAAAAAATACCAGTGACCATTGCCTGAGAATACAGGTTACTTCAAATATGTGTTCAGATATAATGGTACCTTTTTCCTGTCCTTTTTATATAATAGAATGCATTATACAAATAAAGACTGTTTAAAATTATATGACAGAACAAGTTTCAGGTCATTAAAATAAAACTTGTAAATCTATTTATGGTAAATTGTACAATATTTTCCTTTTATTATCTAGGCAAGGCTCTGGTTTGGTAATATAACTGCACTATGATGCTAATTTTAGGAGAACTTAACACAGAGAGATGAGTTGTAAGTTCGATTAAATACAAAGAGTTAAGATAATGTTTTTATGATTTGACATAAAACACCAAATGTTACCACAGAATAGCTAATCATCACTAAATCTTTCCGGCATGTGTCAAAGATATAAGTTTTTTAAACCTGATAAACTTTTTATTTTGAGGACCCAACCCCCCAAAAATAAATATGAGGCATTAAAAAACCCTCTATTTCCACTGAAGTCTATTTCTGTCTGCATTTCAATGAGTTCATGTCAGGTCTTGTAAAGAATAATATAACATTTGGGGATAAAGACAAACCTAGAAGACCTGTGCTGGAGGCCAAGGATGGAGAAGACTTCCACAGCCACCATGATCTTTCCTTAGTACTGTGGTAGACAGGGAGAAATGTGACCCAAACACTGAGGAATACCAGCATGTTGAAGGTCAAGAACTTGGCTTATTGAAGGTGTCAGGCAGGACCCTGGGCCATAAAAGCTACAGAAGCTCATTTAGGGACAGAGCTCCAAGGTATCCCAGCACATAGAAGGGCTGTTACTGGAGCCCTCTTGTTGCACATAATAATGATATGACCATGTTCAGAGTGTGCATCTGTGTCCACAAATGGAGGAGATATTCCCAGCCAGACCCACAGAAGACAGTTTGTATTAGTGTACAGATGGGAATGAGGCATTTCGCAAGCCCTGATATAAGTAACCACTTAACCTTTCTTTCCTGGAGCTGTGCCTGAAGGCCAGGATGACTGTATGAGCTTTTGCCAAGACAGTAGAAACAGCCACTGGAAAAAACAACCCAAACGTGGTCTGCTGCAGGATGGGTGACTGCGCTGGGCTGACCAATGAATAGAAATGAGCAAAGAAAGCAGAAGGTGAGGGAGATGAGCAAGATGTGGAAGGAGAGGCCTGTTATTTGCCTTCACCAGGAGTGTTTTTGGCATTTCTTACAAAAATCCCCAGGACAAATGAGGTGAGGATAGAAAAGACAGGGCCATGCTGGTGAGTGTCATCCCCAAGGGGTTTTCGTAGTTTGTGAAATGTTATAGCTTTTTGATGCAGAGAGTCCGATCTGTGTTGCATACTGGTCCCTGTACATTTCACACACTGCACAAAGACACTTGTTGAACACTATTATTATATTTTTGTCTCATGTGAGAAGCTAAAGACCCAAAATATGCTGAGGTCTTTAAACCTATTTATTGATAAGGAAGGTACAATGAACTAGGCAACCATCCAAATTTATTTTTCCAAAGTATCATCTCTGATGCTGGTTATTGTTTTCTTAACTTAGAACAAAATGAAGGCACGTTTGAAATGGGAATATCAAATGAGAAAATGCCTCCATCTGGTTGGCCATAGGCAAGTCTGTGAGGTATTGTCATTTTAATTGTAGTTGGTGGTTCTCCCCATTTGTGGCCTTTGCCAACCTTGGAGATTCATCCTCAGTTATTTTAACAAATACATTAAATGGGCCAGTGGGGAGCAAAGTGGCAGTAGCAGCCCATGGTCTCCTTTAGTTTTACATCCGATTCCTGCCTTGACTTTATTCCATAACTTCCCTTCATGATAAACTGTGAGTTGGAAGGTGAAGTAAATTTTTTATTTTTGAAGTTAATTTGGTGAAAGACATAATCAAATGTGAATATTGGACCAGTACAAAACACATTTTTCTTGCACTAAGTTAGATTCCTAAAACCTAGACCCTGTTGGTTTAACTGAAGTACTAGGTAGTCATCTAAGTACCCCTAGGAAGACGACTTGCAAACTACCTAGGAAATGAAAGGAAGATACACTATGTTAAAATGGGGAACATAACTTTCTTTATATATTTTTTAGTTTCTACCACATAATGTTAACTTATTTTTAATTACATAGAAATTGTTGATGGATTGTGTTCATTTTTCCAGCTTTCCCATTCCCATTTTTCAAGTTGCCAACTTCTCAACAGTATTTTGTGCAATACCGAGGCCCATGTAGCATCTTCTGTCTACTTTAAAATATCTATTTTACATGTAAACTATTTCAGTTTACCTTTGGGTACACATATTGATTAGCCTTTATGTACAATTTTGGATATATATTGTATTACGCTTGGTACTATGGCTGTTAAAATATTTCTTCCTCCTCTTTCACAATGTTTTAGAAACCTCATATGTATGATTTCTTGTGTGTTTTGAAGATATCTCTACTACTGGGACTATGTCTCCAACTCTATATTCTGAGCGGTTGTGGTATTCTGTGATGAACTCTATGGGTTGGAAAGTGATCTTCTTGATAATAGGTGGAGAGTAAACTTAGCAGTGGGTAATACTATAACTCAATTTCAAATAAAAATGTACTATCTGCTTCACAAGCCCATGTTATGTCCAGTTATGAAGATGATGGGCTCCTTCAAGCTATGTGTAGTGACACTGAACTGATAGGATCATCATGGCTAGTTGTTACAATTGTTCATAGGTATCATAGGTAGGTAGGTCTGGTTGTTGCTTCTCTTCTTCAGAAGCTTGCATGATGCCTTCTGTTTCCATGAATGTTACTAGTTAGGAGAGGTCATTTATGCGAGTCCTAACTCAGGAGTCTCTGGATCAGTTTATGAAGTGCTAAGTATATTTGGCAATAGGCACTTACACCTCTTGGCCAGAACCCGGGTCAACAGAAGAGGTTATATACTTTGGTAGATTCTTGGATATCCCTGAGCAACAAGTCCAAAGAAGGCTTTTGTGACCTATCATTGGGGTATTGATTAGGTGGTCTTTGACTCAATCATGGACCATGGAGCAATATGTGGAATGCTACATACACTACAGGTCATTCCATTAAAAACTGACTTTGCTTTATTAGTTGCTTGGAAAGATTAATAGCTTCTCAGATAATGGGGACTGTATATATTAACCATAGCATTGACTTCATTTCTGCTCTTGGTGTCCTGCTATGTGTCTCTCTGTGCCTCTGTTTCTACCGTTCTCCTCTCTCGCTCTTCCTTTTTCTTCATCTTTCCTGTGATGCCTCTGGATCAGTAGCTAGAACATTGAATGATAGCTAGAACATTGTACTTTCCAATTGACTTCCTCGCTCACCATGATTTCTTGAAAGGAATCTACTATGCTATGAAACCATGAGCCCCAAATTATTTTCTTTGTTTTGTATGTTGCCTTAGAAAACATTTTTTGTCCCACTACTACACAAGCGATTGAGACATGATTCAAAGCCCTCCAGTATCACAAGTTCACCTCAAAAGAGGTGGTAGAAAAAAACCTAGAAACTTGGAGTTCATAGCACAGCTTCCTGACAACATCAGAGGATGCATAGTGTCTCCAGAAACCTCACATGTTTCTTGTCGTCTCAGGGATCTGGGCTTACCTCTTCTTGATTCAGTGAGCTTTTACTTTCAAAACGTTCTAAATTTAATCTTTCCTGCTTCTATACATGTTGGGAGCGAGTGTTCTAACGTATTTGGATATTTTCACAGTCTCTCTGAAGGCGTTAAAAGTGTTACATACTGAGATTAAGTATATTCTCTGTGACATTTGTTACTTAAGCTGCTTTAGAGCTTCCTGTGTCTTAATGAGATTGATTCCCTCCATATTAGATGTTTTCTCTCTGAAATACCCTCTATACCACTGTAAGATTTTTGATATGTTTTATCCAACGTCTTGTGCTTAGAGACTGTCTAATCCTCTGTCCATTAATCAGCAGTGAGAAAATCTATAAGTCAGTTTTCCATGTTTTCTCCTTGTTTATGTCTCAGATATGTGGTTTCTACAACAGCAATAGGAATTTAAGATTAAGTAGCGAAGAATTACCAATTATTTGGGGTTGTCTCTATTACTTCATTGACTAACCCATTGAAAGATTGTAGCATACATGTGGCTTGTGGCTTTTTACTTGATAGCCAGTGGTGAATCTGCCATGCATTGTCTCTCCATATAGGATTGCTCCAGTGAAATTCTGTGTCTGTAAAGTAGAGGTTCTGAAGCTTCAGCAGGTGTGGGTTTATTTATGACATTGTGAAAAGATTTTTGTATTAATTATGTTCCCCCATTCTTCCTCTTCTACTCTTCTAATCAATTGTGGACCACACTCCCCAAATGATTTCCTTATTATATTTCTATGAATTATATGTTTTCAGCATTATGAACCATTTGTAGTTTCCTGACTTCCATACATACTCAATTTGAAACCATACCTAAAGTTTTAAAGACTATATATACATATATAGATATAGATATATATGATTGTCGGTGGCAGTATTACTTCTTTGTTTGCATTACCTCACTCAATTTTATTTGCTTTAACATTCATTTTCCTGGGAGTGTGATCATTTCATATTCATAGATAAATTATTCTTTTATGTGTATTTGTATACAGTTTAATTAACCATTCATTAGTTGATGAATATGGAGGATATTTCATTGTCTTGACTCTTGTAAGTAAAAGAGCTATTATCATGAATGAGCATGTGTGCATAGCTATAGATCATGTGTATTGGGTTGCTTTTGGAGATGATGCATGTGATTGTTGGTTTCTGACAACCTGACACATATGTATAAACATGTGGGAAAAATAGTCTTACAAATGGAAAAGCATCCATAAGGTTGACCTGTGGACAAGGTTTTGGTGTATTTTCTTTTCTTTTTTTTCATCTTGATTAACTTGGGTATTTCTTATTTACATTTTGATTGTTATTCCCTTTTCCAGTTTCCGGGCCAACGTCCGCATAAACCCTACCCGTCCCCTTCTTTATAGGTGTTCCCCTCCCTATGCTCCCCCCATTTCTGCTCTCCATTCAACAATCCACATTTTCAGTATCCATTCCTTGGTGAAGGACAAGGACTTCCCCTTTCCACCTGGTGGCTATTTAACTAAGGCCTATTCATTGGAGCTACCTATGAGGTTGGGGGGGTTATCCATATGGCCAACTTGGGTATGGTCCTCAGGCAGTTCTAATTTTCTGAGGTTGGTTGGCATTGTTGTTCATATGGGTCTCAATCCCAACAATGGAAGAGTGCTCTTTCAGTCCTTTCCCTGAGATTTTTTCTAGCCATTCTGACTGGTGAGTTGAAAGTTCAGGGTTTAGTGATGGCATTCGACTATGATGTTGCTGTATTCTGGGGTGTCTCTCAGCCATTCAACATATCATCGTCCAGTTCTTTTTTTTTCAGTCTGAACCCCATTTTCCTTCATCCATCTTATCTAAGTTTGAGTGGCTTTGTATATGATATGGGCCACTTGTGGGGGAAGCTCTGAAAGGTTTTCCAATCTGTTGGTTCTAAATTTTGACCTAACCCTATTTCCTTTCCCCACAGATTCTTTTCCAGTTTTATGAGATCCCATTTGTCATTCACTGATTTAGAGCATCCTGGTCTTGAGTTTGAAATGTTCTCCAGTGCACCTAGGGTGTTCGAGCATTTGGGCTACTTTTTCCATTAGTTTGAATGTAGTGGATTTCATGTGTCTTTTTCTTGACCTTTTTTGCTTTTACTCAGGATGATATTTTCCAGGTCCATCCTATGAATTGCCTATGAATTTCATAAAGGCATTGTTTTTGATAGCTGAGTAATGTTCCATTGTGTAGATGTACCACATTTTCTGTATCCATTCCTCTGTTGAAGGGCATCTGGGTTCTTTCCACCTTCTGGCTAATATAAACGAAGTTTATGAACATAGTCTGAATACTGTCTTTGTTCAGGGATATGTTGAATCTTTTTTATGGCCAAGGAGAGTTTTATATCCTGGGTTTTAGGTGGTTCCAGATGAATTTTCAAATTTTCTGTCTAAGAACCTCCTGAAGAATTGATTTCAGAATTTTGTGGGAAGTCTGCATTGAATCCAACAATTGTAAATGGCCATTTTCCTATTTCTCCAATCCTGCCATGGGGCATCTTCTGTCCCTGAGTTTTTTCTTAATTCTTCTTCAGAGGGGCTTGAAATGTCCGGAGTTGTTTTGGTTGAGGTATTTTCCATTATTTGGGACTATTATGAAGATGTTCCTAATTTCTTCACTTGTTTCTCAGCCAGGAAGGCATTCCTCAGCTGTGAGTTTTTTTTTACAAAGCTCTGAAAGGGTTTTCCAATAGGGTTATTAGTTCCCTAATGGTCTAACTTCTTGAGTTCTTTGTATATTTTGGATATAATACCTTCTATCTGGTATAGGATTGGTGACTTTTTTTTCCCATCTGTATCCCCTTTTCATCTAACACCAGTGTCTTTGCTCTTAGAAGCTTTGCAAGTTTTAGGGAGATCCCATTTGTCCATTCTTGATTTAGGGAGTTTAAGCCATTTGGTGTTGTTAAATTTTTCTCATGCCTATGTTTGAATTCTTCCCCATTCTTTTCTTCTATGATGGTTTGAATACTGTATCTGGTTTCAGAATCTGGAAGTCCTTCATCCTTGGACTTTTAAGCTTTTTTGTTTATAAGCATGGATTGATCTGGTATTCTCCATATATTAATGACCTCCAATTGGAATGAAGCAACTTTTGCTGAAAATGGATGATTTTTTTTCCATTGGATTTGGCTCCTTTGAAATTTTTCAAGTGACCATTGGTATGGGTTCATTTCTGGGTCTTCAATTCTATTCACTGGTCTATCTGTCTGTCTCTGGACCAATATCCCCCAATGCAGTTTTCATGGGTATTGCTCTGAGTTCAGGGATAGTGATTCCCAACAATCTTTTTATTGTTTGAGGGGTTCAGTTTTAGCTATCCTGGTTTTTCTTATTCAGATAATTTGCAAATTGTTCAGAGGGTCAAGTCCTGAAGTTTTTGGTATTTTGATGGCTTTGAATCTGTAGATCGCTTTTTGGTAGAATGGCCATTTTATTGTTAATCCTGCCAATCCATGGGATCTTTCCATCTTCTGAGATCTTCTTCAATTTCTTTCTTCCTTGAAGTTCTAATCCCTGATTTTTTCCTTCAACGGGGGTCTCACTAAATTTTTACATGGTTTGACTATTATGAAAGATCGTTTCCTAATTTCTTTCTTGCTTGTTTCTCTTTTTGTGTCGAGAGGCTACTGATTTATTTGAGTTAATTTTATCCCAGCCACTTTGCTGAAGGTGTTTATCAGGTTTATTAGTTCTCTGGTGGAACTCTTGGGATCACCTAAATATACTATAATATCATCTGCAAATAGTGATATTTTGACTTTTTTCCCATCTGTATCCCTTTCATCTCCTTTTGTTGTCTGATTGCTCTGGCTAGAACTTCAAGAACTATATTGAATAAGTAGGGAGAGAGTGGGCAGCCTTGTCTAGTCCATGATTTTAGTAGGATTGTTTCAAGTTTCTCTCCATTTAGTTCAATGTTAAGTACTGGTTTGCTGTATAAGGCTTTTACTATGTTTTTGTATGGGCCTTGCATTCCCTATTCTTTTCAGCACTTTCACATGAAGGTTGAATACTGTCAAATGCTTTCTCACCATCTAATGAAATTATCATGTATTTTTCATCTTTCAGTTTGTTTATATAGTGGATTTGGTGATGGTTTTTCCACATTTTAAATCCATCCCCCTGCATGCCTTGAATAAAACCTACTTGATCATGATGGATGATTGTTTTGATGTGCTCTTTGATTCGGTTTGCCAGAATTTTATTGAGTATCTTTGCGTCGATATTCGTAAGGGAAATTGGTCTGAAGTTCTCTTTCTTTGTTGGGTCTTTGTGTGGTTTAGGTATAAGAGTAATTGTGGCTTCAAAGAAGGAATTCGGTAGTGCTCCATCTGTTTCAATTTTGTGGAAGAATTTCGATAGTATTTGTATGAGGTCTTCTATGAAGGTATGATAGAATTCTGCACTGAACCCATCTGGACTTGGACTTGGGCTCTTTTTGGTTGGGAGATATTTTATGACTGCTTCTATTTCTTTAGGAGTTATGGGGTTGCTTAAATGGTTTATCTGTTCCTGATTTAACTTTGGTCCCTGGTATCTGTCTAGGAAATTGTCCATTTCCTGCAGATTTTCAAGGTTTGTTGAATATAGGCTTTTGTAGCAGGATCTGATGATTTTTTGAATTTTCTCTGATTCTGTAGGTATGTGTCCCTTTTCATTTCTGATTTTGGTAATTTGGACACACTCTCTGTAGTCCTCTGGTTACTCTGGTGAAGGGTTTATCTATCTTGTTGATTTTCTCAAGGAACCTGCTTTTGTATTTGTTGATTCTTTGTATAGTTCTTTTTGTTTCTACTTGGTTGATTTCAGCTCTGAGTTTGATTAATTCCTGCCTTCTACTCCTCCTAGCTGCATTTGCTTCTTTTTGTTCTAGAGCTTTTAGGTGTGCTGTCAAACTGCTGATCTATCCTCTCTCCTGTTTCTTTCTGCAGGCACTCAGAGCTATGTGTTTTCCCCTTAGCACAGCTTTCATTGTGTCCCATAAGTTTGGGTATGATATACGTTCATTTTCACTAAGTTCTAAGAAGTCTTTAATTTCCTTCTTTATTTCTTCCTTGACAAGGTTATCATTGAGTAGAGGATTGTTCAACTTCCATGTATATGGGGGCATTCTTCCCTTATTGTTATAGAAGACCAGCTTTAGCTGGTGGTGGTATGATAGGACTCATGGGATAATTTCTATCTTTCTGTATCTGTTGAGGCCTGCTCTATGACTGATTATATGGTCAATTTTGGAGAAAGTACCATGAGGTGGTGACAAGAAGGTATATCCTTTTGTTTTAGTATAGTATATTCTATAAATATCTGTTAAGTCCATTTGATTCATGACTTCTCTTAGTCTGTCTATGTCTCTGTTTAATTTCTGTTTCCATTATCTGTCCATTGATGAGAGGGGGTTTTGAGATCTCCTACTATTATTGTGTGAGGTGCAATGTGTGCTTTGAGCTTTAGTAAGGTTTCTTTTATGTATGTAGGTGCCCTTGTATTTGGAGCATAGATATTTAGGATTGAGAGTTCATCTTGGGGGATTTTTCCTTTGATAAATATGAAGTGTCCTTCCTTATCTTTTTGATTTCTTTTAGTTGAATATCGATTTTATTTGATATTAGAATGGATACTCCATCTTGCTTCTTCAGACCATTTGCTTGGAAAGTTGTTTTCCAGCCTTTCACTCTGAGGTAGTGTCTCTCTTTGTCTTTGAGATGTGTTTCCTTTAGGCAGCAGAATGCAGGGCCCTCACTGAGTTTCCGGTTTGTTAATCTATGTCTTTTTATTGGGTAGTTGAGTCCATTGATATTGGGAGATATTATGGAATATTGATTGTTGCTTACTGTTATATTCGTATTTGGATGTGAGATTATGTTTGTGTGCTTTTCTTTGTTTTGTTGCAAAGCCATTAGTTTCTAGCTTTTTCTAGGATGTAGCTTGCCTCCTTGTGTTGAGCTTTACCATTTATTATCCTTTGTAGGGCTGGATTTGTAGAAAGATATTGTGCAAATTTGGTTTTGTCAGTGATTATCTTGGTTTCTCCATCTATGTTAATTGAGATTTTTGCTGGATACTGTAACCCGGGCTTGCATTTTTGTTCTCTTAGGGTCTGTATGACACCTTTCCAGGATCTTCTGGTTTTCATAGTCTCTGGTGAAAAGTCTGGTGTGATTCTGATAGGTCTGTCTTTATATGTTACTTGACCTTTTCCCCTTACTGCTTTTAATATTCTTTCTTAGTTTTGTGCATTTGGTGTTTTGACTATTATGTGATGGGAGGAGTTTCTTTTCTTGTCCAATCTATTTGGAGTTCTGTAGGGTTCTTTTATGTTTCTGGGCATCTCTTTCTTTAGCTTAGGAAGTTTTCTTCTCTGATTTTGTTGAAGATATTTACTGGTCCTTTGAGCTGGGAGTCTTCACTCTCTTCTATACCTATTATCCTTAGGTTTGATCTTCTCATTGAGTCCTGGATTTCCTGTATGTTTTAGACCAGTAGCTTTTTCCATTTTACATTATCTTTGACAGTTATTTGATGATTTCTATGGAATCTTCTGCTCCTGAGATTCTTCTATCTCTTGTATTCTGTTGGTGATGCTTGTATCTACGGCTCCTTGTTTTTTCCTTTGGTTTTCTATATCTTGTCTCCCTTTGTGCTTTCTTTGTTGCTTCTACTTCCATTTTTAATTCCTTACCTGTTTGATTGTGTTTTTCTGGAATTCTTTCAGGGATTTTTGTGATTCCTCTCTATAGGCTTCTACTTCTTTTTTCTTTTAATGTTGTCCTGTGATTCTGTAACTAAGTTCTTTATGTCTTTCTTGAAGTCCTCCAGCATCATGATCAAATGTGATTTAAAATCAAGATCTTGCTTTTCTGGTATGTTTGGATATTCAGTGTTTGATTGTAGTCTTGGTTTCTATTGCTTGGGTTCCTGTGCTTGCTTCTTGCCATCAGGTTGTCTCTGGTGTTACCTTGTTCTGCTATTTCTGTCAGTTGCTAGACTGTCCTATAGTCCTGTGTGTTAGGGTTGCTGGAGACCCTGTAGACCTGTTTTTCTGTTTTCTTTCTGTCAGTTATGGCAACAGAGTGTTTTTCTTTCAGGCGTGTAGTCTTTCCTGTCTACTGGTCTTCAGCTGTTCCTGTGGGCGTGTGTCCTGAATCCACCAGGCAGGTCACTTGGAGCAGATAAGTTGGTCTTACCTTTGGTCCCAGGCCTGAAGTCCCTCCTGGAGGGCTGCTTTTGAGCTCTCCATGAGGGCGACAACCAGAAAGTTCTGCCTTGAATTTTCCTGGGCTTCTGTGCACAGAGGTCCCTGATGGTGTTAGGTGTTTTATTCTGGAGTCAGAAATGTGGGCAGAGTGTAGTCTCCTCTGGCTTCCCAGGGGTGTCTGCCCCTCTAAAGGTTTAGCTCTCCTTCCCACGGGATTTGGGTGCAGGGAGCTCTTGACCGGGTCCCTTCAGTTCTGGGCGTTGTCTCTGGTGTATTTTCTTGATTGATGATTGATGTGGGATGGGACAGCTCAGTGTGGGTGTGGCTACTACTGGACAATTGATACTACATTGCTTCAGGAAGCATCCTGGCCAAACATTGAAGCAATCATGTAAGTTCCATTACCCCATGGGTTCTTTGTAATTTTCTGCCCCCAACTTTCTGCTTTCTATTTTTAGCCTGATTTCCTTACGTAGTGGTAAGCTCAGGGCTAAAACATGAAAGAAAGGATTTCTTCCCTTAACTACAATTTTAACGTTTTATCAGAGCAATACAGTCCCAACAAAGACACTATTCATTTACACAAAGTGGAAGGGAGTTATTTTTACCTTCCGGTAGGTTTTTCAATTTCTTTCTTCAGTGTTTAAATCTTTCAGTGTACTGATGTTTGCACCCCTTTGTTTTAATTATTATCAGGTATATTTAGTTCCCATTATTTACTTCCTGATTGGTTTGTTTTTATTTAAGAAGCCATTTTCTGAGTTAATATTGTGTCTTGTTACTTTGCTGAATGTGTGCATCAGCTGTAGGATATTTCTTGTAAAGTGTTTAGGGCCTATTAGGCATATATCCTGTCTGTTAAAGTACAGATATTTTGAGTTTCTCTTTTGTATTCTGCACCTCCTTTGTCTATTTCATTACCCTACTTCTCAAGATAAGATATCAAAAAATTTATATAAAAAGTATCTATTAGTTAATATTTTCTTGTTCCTGATTTAATAGAACTAGTTAAAGTGAATTTTATGTTAGCAGTAGGATATATTTGCCTTTATCATGTCTATAAATACATACATCTAAAGGATGGAACCAATATTGCATCATTTTCATCACATGTCCATTGCATATAATGCACCATTATCTTATGTGCACCATTGCATGCATGTATTGCATGTGTGATTTATAATGTATATATAATAATTTATCATATATACATGGTTGAATTAGACATGGTTTCTACTCCTGCACAAACATCAGCAAAAAGAATCAAGTGTGTGGGGGGAGGGTTTATTCAGCTTACACTTCCACGTTGTTCATCACCAAAGGATGTCAGGTCTAAAACTGTAAAAGGTCAGGAAGTAGGAGTTGATGCAGAGGCCATGGAGTGATGTTTCTTTTTTTTCATATTTAAAATAATTTTTATTAGTGGCATTTTTCCTTTAAGATAAAAACTTTCCTTAGTGACTTTACATATTTATCTTGGTAAGTAACAGTGATAATGCATAAATAAGTAAAAAGTATATGGTAATCCACATTGTGACTTATTGACATGGTTTTAAAGGGGATTCCTCATTATTATAGCTATAGGTAGGTGCACAATTATATTATCGATGCTTGGCATTTGGGTTTTTTCTCTTTTTTCCCCATCTTTATTAACTTGAGTATTTCTTATTTACATTTCAATTTTTATTACCCTTCCCGGTTTCCAGGCCAACATCCCCCTAATCCCTCCCTTTGTCCTTCTATATGGATGTTCCCCTCCCCATCCTCCCCCCACTACCACTGGAGGGATGTATCTTACTGGTTTGCTTAACCTGGATTCCTCAGTTTACTTTCTTGTAGAACACAAGACTTCCAGCCCAGGGATGCTACCACCCACAAGGGGCCGTCCCTCCTTGATTACTAATTAAGAAAATACTTTACAACTGGATCTGTGGAGGCATTTCTCCAACTGAGACTCCTTTTTCTGTGACAACTCCAGCTTGTGTCAAGTTGATACACAAAACTGGCCAGTACAATGATATTCAGGAAGATTGACCTATTAATTTTTGGGGTGTGGATTTTACTCACCTAATTCAATATTTACTGATTATTACATGATGTATTTTTTCCATGCTCAGCCATACCTGACAATACTAAGAAACATTTATGATGTCCTTTAGTCATCTTATGTCCTGATTCAAACATTTTTAAAAAGCCATGATGAACTCTCACATGTGTGTAGCATCGCTTTCTTCATTCGGCAGGAATTTGCATATAACCCTAATTGTGCATCTACACAGATTTTATTACCTACTTATTTGAGCTACAGATAATTGGAAACAGGATATTACATTGGAAGAATATTATGCCATATATTGTTATGTATGAGACCTATGAATCTTTTAGTACCCATGCTATTTGGATTGAGTAATTTTACTATATGTTGTTCTGTGCCAGAAATGAGTATGCTATCAAGGTTGGTCATAATGTGGTGTCAGATCCTTGGGCCTTGAATTACAAAGAGTTTCAAGCCATCATAGTACTAGTGGAGGTCACACCCATTTCCACTAAAAGGGAAGCTGCTTCTATTAACTACTAAGCCATCTCTTGAATTAATTAAGAAGAAATCTACTGTCTATTAAGATCATATATATTTTAGGATTTGTTCTGGGAATTTTAAAGATGACCTTGTGACAGATTAAAAGTTTTAATATGGTACAAATATAGGTAAAAAGTCTGGACAAGATTAGACATAATTATTTGTATCTAGAAGGCACTTGTTACATTCTCTAGAAAAAAATTATTCTTAGCATCCTTTCACATTCTCAACAAGTATTAACCAAATTAAATATAGCTTGTAATCAAATAAAGCTCTAAATGTAGACTAGAATAAGGAGCTATGTTGTTGAATATTACTATTAATTATGAGACAAAATCTTAAGCATGATTAAAAAGTGGTGAGAACCTCATCTTTAATGCACGCACTTGCCTGTTCCATTGGAAATTTCATTTTTCTGGACATAGGACACAATCAAAAAACAAGCAAGCGGCTTTCCTTCCTGAAGAGATTTTTCTGAATCCAGGACCACAACTTTCACTGCATATAGAGACAGGAATCTGAGATATTAAAAGAAGGATATAAAAGAATTAGCCTGGTAACTAAAAGTATATTACAGGATTGGGTAATAATGAATTTTAATATTATGCATACTCATTCTATTTATTTATGATAATTTATATTTACTAAAATAACACATTATCTATATCTATATATCTATCTATATATATATACTTATCACAGAATAAAGATTCAAATTGTGTACACACAAAAAATTACATATTATCAAATATGTATATATATGTATATATATATATATATAAAATTAGAATTCATGTATAACATTAGGAAGAAATTTGTTAAGTCTTTGCAAAGGTAAAACATTAGAAACACTTGAACATGGAAAGTAAGTTTGGCACTTTATCATTAGATTCATCTTTTAATTTATGTGGTGGCATCAGTCTCACCAAGGCATTTTACATGGTTTTTACGGGAGTTCTCTACGGAATAGTGTAAGATTCCACCCACCTGTTGCTCTACTCCTATACTCCACTCTATCCTGTCCTCAGAAATCGACAATTGTTGACCAGGTGGAAAATATGGAGAAAATGTTCCTACTTTCACTTTATATGTAAGACCTTGTGGAAAATCCCAGAAGTTCAGAATGTCATAATCTATGTGCAATTTCTCTGAAGGATTCAAAGATATCGGATCTCCACCAGGATTCATGAATTTAATGTTCTTCAGCAGGGAGCTCAGCTACAGGAAGATTTATGATTCATAATGGTAATTTTATAAGAGTCTGAAGTATGTCATATTCACATATTCATTGATCCCAATTAAAAATGAAATAACATTAGGCATATATGATTGGGAAATGTGTATACATACATTGAAGTGGCATCATAAGTACCATAATAGTATTTTAACAGGATAGTGAGATAAATCTACTGTTTCTTTTGCATCCTAATGATTTTCAGCACTGGTGAGCAAAGTTTATGTTACATGGACATTTTGCATATGAGACTGATAGTCTACAGGCATCTGGTTTTGTGTTATCAGTGAAATATTGTATGGGATATTTTGTACTCTGATTATGTCTATGTGAGTTTTTGTCATTTGGGTTAATTGAGGTGTGAATACCCATCCTTAACTGAAGCAGGTTCATTTCATAATCTGTGCCTGAACTGAATATACTGAAGGGATCCAGTTCAACAATAGCATGCTCATAGCTAATTGCTCTTGATTATGGAAATGTATGTGGCAAGCTTTGTAAAAGTACTGTCAAATTGAGTTCATACTGATGCTGGTCTATAATGTCTTATTGGCGTAAAAAATCCATTTCTAATATATGGCATTTGTCCACATATTTTATGAGAGCAAAAAAAATGAATTTAAGAAAGTATCTATAGTTGATACAGTTTCATGAGATATTTTAAGAATATATAACTTGCTGGTACTCTACAATTTTTAGGATCTTAAATCTGTTGTCACTCCTTTTCATATATAAGAACAAGGTGGAGAAAGATTGAGTTTTTACTGTTAAGAAACTTAGAAGGTAATGAGATTGCCAGTGCCTTTAGCAGAAACATTTTGTTCCTTGGTTTTTATTTCTATATGATTGGGAAGTTGACTCTCAATTTCACCCAGGTATAGATTTTTCTTTCAGTCAGTTAAATAATCTAGAAAACTTATCTTCTAGAAAGATCCCCATTGTATTTGTTTAGAGTACGTGTGGGCCAATTTCAAAAAGTTACATTGGTGACAGTCTACAGAATCAAAAGTAAAACCATTACCTTCAAGGGGGGAAAATCCATGCTGCCTCCATTTCTCACTCCTTGTATGTCTATTTCTTGAATAAGCATCTTGTGCATGGTGTGGGCCACAGCATATACAGCATTGTATACATGGTAACTGCCAGTACTTATAGCTATGTCAAAGTGGTACCAAGGTAACAATCCCAAGTTACCTCTAGATGAACAATTTTTAATGATTTACAGGTAGCATTAGATATTGCACAACCAAAGTAAATTTCCACAGTCTTGCAAGAAAATGTCATCTGGGTATTTGGAAGGTCTCTGTCTTTACAAACTCTTTAAAAGTAGAAATATCACCTGGCGTTGTGAAAAGATGAGAGTCCCATGGAATGAGTCAAGAATTAAATGTCTCATAGAAGTGATGACTTCCACTGTGAAGTGGTCACCCAGATTCTCCTTGGAAGCATATATTCCCATCTTCTAAACAGCACACCTAAGGAAGAGTCAGTGTTAGCGTAAATGATAACAACTTTGGCTGGGTTTCTCATAATCCAATCGAATAGGGTATTCATCAGTGTTTTCCAGGTCCATCATGTGAGTAACTGGGATAAATTCCATGAAGGCTACACAGACTGTGTTTCTTTCCATTGTGGAATCAAGTCTGTGATAAAAGTTAACACCATTCTCATCCTCTGAGATGAATAGCCCCACCCAATTCCATTTGAAATGGACAAACAATGTGACCATGCCTAAGGCCAA